>NC_053425.1:94796223-95096223 GCF_007990345.1 Gossypium hirsutum
TTGATGGGGATTACCGAAGTAAGCTAATCATCAATATTTAGATTTGATTTATTCTACTTTTTGATATCTTGAATTTTATTTCTTTATGTTATTTTATTATTACATCTTAAAAACTCATTTTATTTTTACCTTCGTTCTATAAATGATTTAGAGCACTAATTAGATCTTTCAGTGTTTAGGTTGAAATTGATCTAGCACTAGCCTCCATTGGGTGTGATCCTCGACGTACTCACATTATATGTTGTAATTATATTACAACTAAACCCATATACTATCAGATACCACCTCACATTCATATATCTTTTACTACAGTATTCACAACTTAGACATTAATATGTCTAGAGGCGATCAGGAATTTATCAGACTTAGCAAATTTTCCAGAGAGATTGGACCGACAGAAGCTGAAATGTGTACTCATTTTGAGTAGGGTCTTAATGAAACATACAAATCTTAGTGGGAGCACTTGAATTGAAAGAATTCGTTGTTCTATCTAAGAGAGCACAGAAAATGGAAGACATATGCAATGAGAAGAAATAGATCAAGTTGAAACTCTGAGACTCCGCTAAACAGTATGATTAGATCATTTCTGACTCCTCCACCAAAGAAGTCAAGAGATGTTCATAGTCGTTTGACTTGTAACGCCCTATACTCGACCCAATTTATCGGATCTAGATATAAGACGTCATAGTGCTTACTTACTTAGCTAAATTTTACAATCAATGAAAGCCATACTGAATGTATCTCTTATTTATTTAAAATCCTTTCTAAGGCATTACGTTTGAAATAATACATTTATCAATTTTCATAATCTTTCAAACGTAAAATAAGACCATACAACAAATTGTTCAAATCGAAAAACATATTTGTAGTGGGTATTATTATTTATCATTTGAAGAACATTTTTTATAAGGATTCCTCTCTATGCATAATATTGCCCTCAATCTACCATCATGGCACAACCCTGGCTTGGTCCTTCTTGATGATTTGGTCCAATTCGACATACCTGTATACAAAAAATATGTATATAAGTACCAAGGAAATTAGTGGGTCTCACTCATAATTACCTTTTTACGGGGTCATAAAATCTTTTTGACTCAAGAGTTTGAATTGTAATAGCCCAGTTTTAACTAAATCAGAACAATGGTTTCGAAACCACCAATCTAAGGTAAAAAATTTATTTTTAATATTATTTTTTATGTTTACATCATGCTATTTGATGTGTGAAAATTTCGTGAATTAATTTTATCGTTTAATTAGACAATTTGAGAAAAAAGACTAAATCGCGTAAAATGCAAAAGTTGCATGCTATTAGTTAAAGGTGTCAACTGGTCGTGGATTTTAAATATGCTGTCCTTAAATGGTGGTTATTCCATTATATTAGTAAGTGGACAATTTTGGGCATATATTAAGTGATTTAAAATGGTTATTAATAAGGTTAATTATGGTATTTTGTAAATAAAGTTAAAACAAGTAAAAATAAAGCACAACTTTCATCCATTGTCATATTTTTGCATCGAAACTAGAAGAACAAGAAGGAAAATAGGGTTCTTTATTCGGCTATGGATAATTCAAACATTAGGTATGATTTGAGCTCGGTTTTTGATGATTTTTACGTTTTTGAGATCGTTGCTTTGTAATCTAGCTAGCTCGTACCTTATATTTTGAAATTTGTTAAATATTTTGAGAGTTTTTATTGTTGAATCTATGAGTTATTTGATGTTTAATGTTGAAATATGAAAGCTTGATGATAGTTTTACATGTTTTGTGAAGTGATTTTTGACAAAAGTGTCAAATAGGGATTAAATTGTGAAATATGTAAATTGAAGGGTTGAAAATAAATGAAAGTTTTGGGCTGCTAGGGACCTATATGTAATTTGGCCAAGCTTGGGTTTAAAGATATTATGTGAATTTTGTGTATTTGTTAAATAGGGACTAAATTGATTAAATGTGTAAGTTTAGGGGCTAATGTGTAAAAATGCCCAAGTGTGTATTTTGGACTAAGGTGAAAGAATATGTGATTGAATAAGTCAATTTTGAATTCTTATAGATCAATAAAGAAAGAATTCAGATTTAGATCGGGGGAAAAGCAAGGTTACTGAGTAGTCAACCCAATATGACAATTCTGAATATAGGGTAAGTTCGTATAATTGAACTTAAATGTGTACCTATCTATTTGATGGATGAAATTGAGATAGTAATTATTTCATTGGAAAAATTTTGAGATATTAAATGAAATGTATGGATTGAGTAAGGCAAGTTGCCGATTAAGACCATAGCTGGGCTATGGCAAATCGAATAAAAAGACCATAGCCGGGTTATGGCATGTGAACAAAAGACCATGGTAGGGCTTTGGCAATGTATGTGTAAGACCATAGTTGGATTATGGCATTGGAAAATCGATGAGTTTGTATCGTAAGCACATAAAAATCGGAGCAGTTTGATAAGAGTACTAATGAGAAATAGAAATGTATCGGTACAGGTATGTACGGAAAACTATTCAAGTATCGAGATAAATGAGGTTGAGAACTCATGAATGAGGATATGACTAAATTTTATGTTAGTTCATGAATTGATGCTTTAAATGTTGATGATATTATCTATTTTGAATTGCTATATGAATGTTGTGATTATTTCATGTTCACATATGAACTTACTATGCTTTATAGCTTACTCTATTTAATTTTTGATGTTTTATAGTTCCACGAAGCTAGCTTGGATCCGAGAATCGTCAGAGACTTCATCGCACTATTAATCATCTATTTTGGTACTTTTGAAGTTATGTATATATGGTATATGGCATGTATAGGTTTGAGTCATTTTGGTATATTTGATGGATATGTATTTTGGCCATTTGAGTCGGTAAAAGATGTTGAACTTGATGATGCTTATGAATGTGCAAATAGTTCTACTTTTAATGTTTGGTAATAGACCTATAATGAATGAATGGGATTGAAATGGTTATGTATATTTGAATTGGTTTAGTTGGATGAATTATATATATGAATTATGCTTAGTAAAGTAATATGGATTTTAGTTGAAATGGATATGGTATGATTATGTATTGGTTGATGACTTTTGGCTGCATAATTGTGTCTTAGAATGATACCATATGAGCTTGTTTAAGTATGAGCAAAATGGGTTGGAAATTGGCTTTACAGATGACCTATTTTTGTCCACACGGGTAGAGACACGGGCATGTGTTTCAGCCATGTGCGACACACAGTTATGCTACACGGCCGTGTGTCCCCTGGTGTTGAAATTGTATTGAAATCAGTATGCTCCACACGGTCTCACACACGAACATGTGACTGGCCGTGTAGTATAAGTCAGTATACCCCCCTAAATGGCACACGACCTAGCATACAGGCGTGTGTAGCCATTTCGTAGGGCACACAGGCTAGACACACGGACGTGTGATTGGCCGTGTGACCCAAGTCAGTATACTCTCCAGTTTTCACACGGCCTGGCACATGGGTGTGTCCTCGGCCATGTGATGTAAGTCAGTATGTATGCCCTATATTCACTCGGCCTAAGACACGAGCGTGTCTACTAGCCATGTGAGGCATACGGCCTGTTCACACGGGCGTGTGACCATTGTATGATTGAAAAATTTCTAAGTTTTTTTTTAAATTTTCGTATGTTATTAGTTTAGTCTCGAACCACTTCTAAAGCATGATTAGGCCTCCTACCCTTATAAGGGACAATGTGATTGTTTTGAATGATATATGAGAATGAATGATTGAGGATAATAAATGTAAGCTAAATATTGTATATTGATCGGTAATGCCTCATAACCCTACTCTAGTAATGGATACAGGTTAGGGGTGTTACATTTTATTGGTATCAGAGTTATGGTTTAGTCGATTCTAAGACTAATGTAGCATGTGTGAGAGTCTAACTATACATCCATATATAGTGTGATGATTCCTGATAGCTTAAACTGTGTTTTCATATATTAATGGATCCCGAATGAGTTGTAGTTGATGATGTAGAAAGTAACGTGCTGCTTCCGATCAAGGGGCAGCGCCTGTTGATTCTAGACCTGTGTCAAGTAGTCATGGAGGTGAGGCTAAAGAATCCTTTTTCCAGATGATGAACGAATGGTTCACGCAATATATTTGTACTAATCCGGCTACTCAACAACCTCCACCCCTACCTATGCCTCAACAAATCCCTGTTGTTCCTCAAGTTGTAGATCCAAGACGGTTGAACAAGCCGCTAGTAGATAAAATTCGTAAACATGGGGCTGAAGAGTTTTGGGCTACTATTGATGATGATGCTAAGAAAGTTGTGTTTTGGCTCGAAATTACGATTCAAGTATTTGATGAATTATTTTTTGCTCCTAAGGAATGTATTAAATGTGTTGTATCTTTACTGAGAGACACTGCATATCAATGGTGGAATACCTTGGTGTCTATAGTACCGAGGGAATCAGTGACCTGGGAATTCTTTCAGACGGAGTTCCGAAAGAAATACATAAGTCAGCAATTTCTTGATCAAAATAATAAGGAGTTCTTAGAGTTAAAATAAGGCCGCATGACTGTCACCGAGTATGAAAGAGAGTTCATACGGTTAAGTAAGTATGCTCGAGAGTATGTGCCTACTGAGGAGATTATGTGTAAACGGTTTGTTGATGGGTTGAACAAAGATATAAAACTAATAGTCGGAATTCTAGAGTTGAAAAAAATTATAGTTTTGGTTGAAAGGGCTTGTAAAGTCGATGATCTTAGCAAAGAGAAGAGAAAAGCAGATTTAGAGGCTAGAGACTCGAGAAAAAGATCAATGAGTAAGCCATATCACTCTTCATCAAAGAAATCTTGAGATTTGTTTAATCGATCAAATACACCAGTGGAATACTCTAATAGAGATCGTGGAAAGCAAATTACAAGTTCAAAAACTCCAGCTATGTCAGTGGCAAGTGTGGATAATGTTAGATCAAATAAACCTGAATGTGGATGATATGGAAAACAACATTTTGGAGAGTGTAGATTGAATGATAAAGCCTATTTTAGATGTGGCTCGCATGAACATTTCATTTGGGATTGTCCTGAGCTAGATGAGAAAGATAAGTCTCAGAATGTAAGATCGAGCAACCCTACTGTGAGAGGAAGATCATTCTGTAATGTTGGAAATGCGAGTGGTAGTAGAGGTGCAACTCGAGATACTGCTGCAAGATCCGATGCTAGAGCACCTGCCAGAGCCTTTGCTATTCGTACTTATGAAGAAGCATCATCTCCAGATGTTTTCACTCATACTTTCAACCTCTATGATACTAATGTGATTGCATTGATAGATCCAGGATCAAATCATTCTATATATGTATGAATTTAGTATCCTGTTAGACTTTGCCTGTAGAGTCTACTGAATTTGTGATTAGAGTATTGAACCCCTTAGGCAAATGTGTTTTAGTTGACAAAGTCTGCAAGAATTTTCGTTAATGCATCGAGATTTCTGTTTTTCGACTAATCTGATGTTGTTGCCATTCGGTGAATTTGATATGATTTTGGGCATGGATTGGCTAAAGATGCATAATGCTATAGTGGACTATAAACGAAAGATAATTAAACTGAAATGCCATAACAATGAGATTATTAGAATTGAATTTGATGATCTGAATAGTTTAGCAGTTGTGATCTCGTCTATGTTAGCACTAAGATTTATAAGAAAAGGGTATGAAACTTATTTTGCCTATGTACTTGATACGAAAGTGACAGAAATAAAGATTGAATCAGTACCAGTTGTGTGCGAGTATCCAGATGTATTTCCCGAAAAGTTACCAGGTTTACCACCTATTAGAGAGGTTGAGTTTGGTATTAAATTAGTACCGAGTACAACACTGATATTAATAGCTCCATACAAAATGGCTCCGATAGAGTTAAAAGAATTAAAAGCTCAGTTGCAAGAATTGACAGATAGAGGTTTTGCCAGACCGAGTTTTTCTCCTTGGGGTGCACCGGTGTTATTTGTGAAAAAGAAAGACGGCACGATGAGAATGTGTATAGACTATCGACAGCTCAACAAAGTGACAATCAAGAATAAATACCCTTTGCCACGAATATATAATTTGTTTGATCAGTTAAAAGGGGCAACAATGTTTTCAAAAATTGATTTGAGATCGAGTTATTACCAGTTGCGAGTTAAAGACTCAGATGTGCCGAAGACTGCGTTTAGAACAAGGTATGGACACTACGAATTTCTTGTAATGCCTTTCGGATTAACGAATGCATCTACTATTTTTATGGACTTAATAAACCAGATTTTTAGGCCGTACTTAGACCGATTTTTAGTTGTATTTATTGATGGCATTTTGATTTACTCTGGACATGAATCAAAGCATGCCGAACATTTGAGAATCGTATTACAAACTTTGAGAGATAAACAGTTGTTTGCAAAGTTTAGCAAATGTGAGTTTTGGCTACGAGAGGTTGGTTTTCTGGGTCATATAGTTTCACCCGATGGTATCCAAGTTGACCCGAATAAAATTTCTGTGATTATAGATTGGAAGCCTCCAAGAAACATATCCGAAGTCTGTAGTTTTCTAGGACTAGCTGGATATTATAGACGATTTGTGAAAGGCTTCTCGATGATTGAGACTCTGATGACACGATTGCTTCAAAAAGATGTTAAATTTGAGAGGTCAGAAAAATGTCAGCAGAGCTTCGGATAGTTGAAAGCATTATTGATAGAGGCACTAGTGTTAGTTAAGCCTAAGTCGGGTAAAGAATTCGTAGTTTTTAGTGATGCATCGTTAAATGGCCTAGGTTGTGTTTTGATACAGGAAGGAAAAGTTTTAGCATATGCTTTGAGACAATTGAAGCTGCACGAAAGGGACTTCCAATGCATGATCTAGAGTTGGCCGCGATAGTGTTCGCATTGAAAATTTGGCGTCATTATTTGTTTGGTTAAAAATGCGATATTTATATCGACCACAAAAGCTTGAAATATCTAATGACTCGGAAGGATTTGAATTTACGACAACGAGATGGTTAGAATTGCTAAAATACTATAAATTAATAATTGATTATCAACTGGGGAAAGAGAACGTAGTTGCTGAGATGCTTTGAGCTGAAAGTCTTTATTTGCTTTACGTGCTTTGAACACACAATTAGCGAGGTTGTTATTTCTACAGCAAACTTGTGAGACCCAAAAAGTTGATAATAAGTTGCAAACTAGAGTTTCAATTAGGGCCTGATGACTGTTTGATGTTTCGTGATAGAATATGTATACCAAGAAATTCTGAGATTATTCAGAAGATTTTAAACGAAGCACAAAGTAGTTGTCTATCTGTGAAGCACAAAAATGTATAATGATTTGAAACAGTTTTATCGGTGGCACGATATGAAACGTGATATCTCATAATTTGTTTCGAAATGTTTGATTTGTCAGCAAGTCAAAGCTGAGCATCAAGTGCCATCAGGTTTGTTACAGCCTATTACAATTCTTGAGTGGAAGTGGGATAGAGTAACAATGAATTTCATATTGAGTTTTCCTTATCTCTGAGAAAGAAAGATGCGACTTGGGTTGTTGTTAACAGATTGAAAAAATCAGCTCATTTCATTCTGGTATGTATAGATTTCACACTTGATAAATTGGCTGAGTTATATATTTCAGAGATTGTTCGATTGCACGGAGTGCTGCTATTTATTGTTTCGGATAGGGATCTGAGATTTACTTCGCGATTCTGGAAGAAATTGCAAGAAGCTTTAGGTACAAAGTTGCATTTTAGCACTGCATTTCACCCGCAAACAGATGGTCAATCCAAATGATTTATTTAGATACTTGAGGATATGTTACAATGTTGCATTCTTGAGTTTGAAGGAAGTTGGGAGAAATATCTACCACTGATTGAATTTGCTTACAATAATTGTTTACAATCGAGTATTAAAATGGCACCGTACGAATCTCTATACGGTCGTAAATACCGAACACCATTGTACTGGACTGAGCTTAGTGAGAGTAAAATTTATAGGGTTGATCTGATCATAGAAACAGAAGAGAAAGTGAAAGCAATACGTGATAGTTTGAAATTAGCTTCGGATCGAAAAAAATCGTATGCAAATTTGAAACGGAAAGCTATTGAGTTTCAGATCAGGGATAAAGTGTTTTTGAAAGTATCACCTTGGAAAAAGATATTACAGTTCTATCAGAATGGGAAATTGAGTCCACAATTCATTGAACCGTATGAGATTATCGAGCGAGTTGGGCTAGTGGCATATCGGTTATCTTTATCGTCTGACTTAGAGAAAATACATAATGTGTTTCATGTGTCGATGCTTCGACGATACCGATCTGATCCTTCATATGTTATTTCCCCGACCGAGGTTGAAATTTAGTCTAATATGTCATATGCAGAAAAACCAATTCGAATTTTAGCTCGTGAGATCAAAGAGTTGAGAAATAAGAGAATCGAATTAGTAAAAGTATTATGGCATCGACACGAGGTTGAAGAAGCTATGTGGGAACTCGAAGATGCTATGAGAAAACAATATCTAAACCTATTCACTGGTAAGAATTTTGGGGACGAAAATCCTTAAGGGAGGAGAGTTGTAACAGCTCAGTTTTAACTAAATCAGAGCAATGGTTTTGGAACCACCTATCCGAGGTCGAAAAATTATTTTTAATATTATTTTTGGTGTTTACAGCATGTTATTTGATATGTGTGAAATTTTTTTGAATAATTTTATCGTTTAATTAGTCAATTTGAGAAAAAGGACTAAATCGCAAAAATGCAAAAGTTGCATGCTATTAGTTAAAGGTGTCAATTGGTCTTGGCTTTTAAAGATGATGGCCTTAAATGGTGATTATTTCATTATATTAGTAAGTGGACAATTTTGGGCATATATTAAGTGATTTTAAATGGTTATTAATAAGGTTAATTATGGTATTTTGTAAATAAAGTTAAAATAAGTAAAAATAAAGTACAAATTTCATCCATTATCATCGTTGCTTTGTAATCTAGCTAGCCCATACCTTAGATTTTGAAATTTGTTAAATATTTTGAGAGTTGCCATTGTTGAATCTATAAGTTATTTGATGTTTATTGTTGAAATATGATAGCTTGATGATAGTTTTACATGTTTTGTAAAGTGATTTTTGACGAAAGTGTCAAATAGGGATTAAATTGTGAAATATGTAAATTGAAGGGTTGAAAAGTGAAATAAATAAAAGTTTTGGGCTGCTAGGGACCTATATTTAATTCGGCCAAGCTTGGATTAAAAGAAATTATGTGATTTTGTGTATTTGTTAAATAAGGACTAAATTGATTAACTATGTAAGTTTAGGGGCTAATGTGTAAAAATGCCCAAGTGTGTATTTTGGACTAAATTGAAAGAATATATGATTGAATAAGTCAATTTTGAATTCATATAGATCAAGAAAGAAAGAATTCAGATTTAGATCGGGGGAAAAGCAATGTTATCGAGTAGTAAACCCGATACGACAATTCTGAATATGAGGTAAGTTCGTATAATTGAACTTAAATGTGTACCTATCTATTTGATGGATGAAATTGAGATAGTAATTATTCTATTGGATAAATGTTGAGATATTAAATGAAATGTATGAATTGAGTAAGGCAAGTTGCCGATCAAGACCATAGCTGGGCTATGGCAAATCGAATAAAAAGACCATAACTGGGTTATGGCATGTGAATAAAAGACCACGGCTGTAACACCCCAAATCTGGCGTGGACGTTACGGCTGAATTTGGCATGTCACATCGAAACTACGCTCAACAATCGGTCTTGTCAATAAAAGTTTATTTCTAAGTTTCAAAGCCCTTTTTATTATTATTGTCGTTTCATTAAGACGTTTGCTTAAAAGTTAACTTTGTTTTATTCGGTTATTTAAAAAAAACACAGAAGCTTTTAAAGTTTGGATTTGAAACATGTGATTTTCTTGAAAATGTTTATTATTTCGAAAACCCGTTATCCTATTCTAGCAGTTTGAGATAATAAAACAAAAACCTAATTAGGAAAAAATAAATTATTACATAAATAAAAAGCCAAACTGAAATTTTGAAAAGCTAAAATCAAATCCAAATAACAGTATTCATGTGGCCACCCCCGAGTCCCTCGCAGCTCCAAATCATCTATGGCTGAGGATTACCTATATAGTTAAAAGGAAGGGTGAGTTTGTGAAAACTCAGTGTGTAATCCCCTAAAAGACGACAGAAATCAGAATATGCCAAAACAGTCTAGGTCGTAGCCTTATTCAGTAACAGAGTAGTCTGGCTTTAGCCCTATACAGTAGCAGAATGGGCCCAAGCCCAAAACAAAATCAATACAGAGCAAATAAGTATCCCAACCCAATCCAACCAGTACACCACCCGTACCAGCCAAAACACCATGTGGGGATTCGATCGACCCACCCAGCCAACACACCAATAACGCAGCGAAGCTGCTAATAAATGAAAATGTGGCAGAGGCACTGGAATCAGAATGCATGGCAAAATCACTAGTACAGAACTTCCTCCAAATCAGTCCCCAACCCCATGCAGAATGTCATGTCATAAATATATTGTGCATAAAAAAGATCATACTCAGACACAATCATACGTATACCAAATATTCATCAGTCAACCTCTAGGGGTATAATGGTCATTTCGACAATTAGGGGTAAAATGGTAATTTTACCCCTTAGGGGTATTTTGGTCATTTAGCTAATTTTGGTGTCTCGGTACATATTATAACCTCTTAGAGCGTCTACCGTCGCCTCGAGCAACTTAGATAACCTACATCGCCAGAATAGCGAATATGGGCCCAAAACCCGCTTTTGGGCCCAAGTGGGCCCATACGCTCGTGTGGCCCATCTAGCCTAAATTCAGACACGGTAATGCGAGCCTCATAGTCCAATCCATTAACTATATCTTATCGAGGATTTTACCCGTGTGGGGCCCACAAGCCCATTGGGCCCACACGGCCCATTTCGACCCATCGAGGCCAATAACAGCCCAAGTTCACAGAAACACACGTGGTGGCCTCTTCAGCCTATCGCCCACATTTTGTGGGTTTGGATCACCCTACGTTTGTTCGCATACTCGTGAGGCCTTTAATGCCGACGTTTCGGCATTTCGGCTTTTCGGCTTTTGTCGAATCACAGTTTAACAGGGGTGTGTTACACACCTCTTTTGGCTTTGACAGTAATTGAGTGGTGTATGATTACACACCTATTCGCGAAAGCCTACAACTCACCCCTTGAACACCAACCACGATTAGATGATCTGCACTAATCCCTCCAAAATCGCTGGCCAAAACAACCATTGCACCCTAGCGATTAACTGCCCATAATGGTTTCTTGTTAAAAAAATATTTCCCTATAACCCATTTGAGTATTTGGTCAATACCTAAAACAAGGTTTCAAGATTACCTTAAACGAATGATGAGAGATAGAAAAGTTTCAAGGCTTCACGATCGCCTTACTCTACTGAGATCCCTAGAACCATCGCATAATGCAACACGAAGAATGAATAAGAATTGAAATTAGCATAGATAAGAGAAAAACATAACATTCGGATTCCCCAAAAGAAAATTTTCAATAAACAGATTGAATACATACAGAATTGACCGAATAGCAAAAGGGGATCTCACGAGTACTTACCGATTACCAAAATATTTATGAAACTGATACCATCACACTCCAGCGTACTGAATCAATCCCACAACACCGAGTGGCAAACAAGAAACTAAAAGGGAAGAAGAAGAAGAAATTGTCGGCTCAAAGAAAAATGAAAGAAAGATTGAAATGACTTAGAGAAAAAAACAAAAGAGACTATATTCGGCTATCTTGAAAAGAAAAGAAACAATAAAAACGGTAAAGAAGAAGTTAAGAATGGGGAATTCGGCAAGGTAACCTGAAGAAAATGTCGACAAAAGTAAAAGAGTCCAAATGGTCACTTGTGAAAATGACACTAAGGAGAAAAGAAGCCAGAAAAGTCAAAAGAACAAAACCCGAAATGTCAGAGAGGAAAATTGACTCTTACACACTCACAAATTGCTGAAAAAGCACGAAGTGAGTTCCCTAGCCGAATTTGCACAATCAAATTCCCCAATTCAGCTACAACTCTTCCCCTCTCCAACTCCACGATTTTCTCCCCTTATCTCTCCACCTTTTCCTCCTCTAAAACCCCAACAACCAACATCTTATCCCATGATACTCTCCCCCTTTTACCAAGTCTACAGCTACTCCATAAAAAGACTTGCCACCCAAATAGCAAAATAAAATCCCCTTGCTTACCATGGGATTCGAACTCCTACTCTTACCACGCCCAGTCACACCACTTGCCACCAAGCCACAAGATCTCTAATGTCACAAAACAAACACAACTTAATATGCCCTATAAGCTAACATTCAGGTTTCTAAAAGAGTAAAATCAAAATTTTGCCAAAGGCCATACTTGAACCCAGGCTTCCTAAAATCCCCCCAAACATACCCAGATTACTTGACCAACAAAGAAAACATGATATTTACGTCAAAGCTTGCAAAAAAAAAAGGCCCTCCCCTTAAAGAAATTTCGACCTCAAAATTTACATGATCAGAATAAGTGAGGGTATTGCTGTCACATCGTCTCTTCAGGCTCCCACGTAGCTTCCTCTGAACCATGATTACGCCAAAGCACCTTGACCAATGGAACAAATTTCCTTCTCAGCAATTTAACTTCACGATCCAGTATCTGCACTGGTTCTTCCTCGAAAGTCAAATCAGACCTAACCTCAATTTCCTCAACTGGCACAATATACGTAGGATCAGAGCAGTAACGCATCAGCATGGAGACGTGGAACACGTCATAAATCCTGTCTAAATCTGAAGGCAACTCAAGCTGATAGGCAACTGGTCCCACCCATTTCAGAACCCAGCAAGGCCCGATAAACCTATGGCTAAGCTTACCCTTCCGTCCAAATTTCAGGATTTTCTTCCACAGTGAGACCTTCAGAAAGACATAGTCCCCCACAGAATACTCAATCTCTTTACTCTTTAAGTCTGCATATGATTTCTTCCTATCAGTTGATTCTTTTAACCGATCTCGAATTAACTTTACATTTTCTTCAATATCAGAAACTAACTCTGGCCCCAAAACTCGTTGTTCACCAAGTTCCGTCCAACAGGTAGGAGTACGAAACCTACAACAATATAACGCATTGTACGGTGCCATCTGAATACTGCATTGATAACTATTTTTGTAAGCGAACTCTGCCAATGGCAAGTAGTCTTCCCAACTTCCTCAAAAATCAATTACACAGCATCTTAGCATGTCCTCCAGTATCTAAATCACCCTCTCTGACTGGCTGTATATCTGAGAATGGAATGTAGTACTGAAGTCCAACCTTGTATCCAAAGCCTCGTGTAACTTCTTCTAGAACCAAGATGTAAATCTAGGATTTCTATCAGATATGATAGAAACTGGTACTCCATGCAGTCTCACAATCTCAGCCACATACAACTTGGCTAATTTCTGCAGCGAATAACCAGTGCTGACTAGTATAAAATGGGTAGATTTCATCAGTCTGTCTACGATAACCCATACCGAATCCTTCTTAGTAGGCGTCAAGGGTAGCCCACTCAAAAAATCCATGGTTACACTTTCCCACTTCCAGAGTGGAATCTTAACTGGCTGCAATAACCCAGAAGGCAGCTGATGCTCAGCTTTAACTTGCTGGCAAGTCAGACACTTACTCACGTAATCGGTAACTTCGCGTTTCATTCTAGGCCACCAATACAGCTCATGAAGATCTTGGTATAACTTGTTTCCGCTAGGATGCATAACATATTGACTACTATGTGCCTTTTGCAGTATAGACTACCTCAAATCAGAATCTCTTGGTATACAAACTCTCCCACGGAAACACAATACTCCCTCACTAATCAGCCCAAAATCTGCAGTCTCACCATTCTCAACTTGTCGAAAGTGAGAAACCAGTGACTCATCTAACAACTTTTTATTCTTAATTTTTTCAGTCCACGTCAGTTTCACTTAAAGCTCAACTAATAAACTACCATTATCAAACAGGCTGAGACGAGCAAACATCGCTCTCAAATCAGATACAGCCCTCTGGATTAGTGCGTTAGCTACCACGTTAGCCTTACTAGGGTGGTACTCAATCGAGCAATCATAATCCTTAAGCAGCTCTATCCATCTTCACTGCCTAAGATTCAAATCCTTCTGAGTAAGAAGGTATTTGAGGCTCTTATGACTGTGTATATAATACACTTCTCACCGTATAAGTGGTGCCTCCAAATCTTTAACGCGAATACCATTACAGCCAATTCCAAGTCGTGAGTAGGGTAATTTGCCTTGTGAGGCTTAAGCTGATGTGATGCGTAAGCAACCACTTTACAAGGTTATCTATAAAAACAACTACGAATCGGTCTAGATAGGGTTGGAACACCCGATTCATAAGGTCCATAAAGGCGGTCGGTGCATTGGTAAGCCCAAACTGCATTACTAGGAACTCGTAGTGTCCATACCGAGTCCTAAATATTGTCTTGTACACATCAGCCTCCTTAACCCTTAGCTGATGGTACCCAGAGCGGAGTTCGATTTGGAGAAAACTGAAGCTCCTTTAAGTTGATCAAAAAGATCGCCAATCCTTGGAAGGGGGTACTTGTTCTTGATCGTCAGCTTGTTTAACTACCGGTAGTCAATGCACATGTGCATAGTCCCATCCTTTTTCTTTACGAACAACACCAGTGCTCTCCACAGAGAAATAACTGGTCGAATAAACCCTCGGTCCAGGAGCTCTTGAATTTGAGCCTTCAATTCCACAAGCTCTTTCGATGCTATCCTATACGGGGCGATAGACACCGGAGCTGTTCCATGCAGCAGTTCAATTCTGAATTCGACCTCACTGTTCGGAGGTAACCTAGGAAGCTCATCAGGAAATACATCCAGAAATTCCTTGACAGTTCTAACATCTCCCACCGAAAGACGTTCAGAATAAAAAATAGTCACATACACTAGAAACTCCTCACAACCCTTGCAAACCAACTTTTCAGCCCTTAATGCTGAGATTACATTAGACAGATAATTCCTTCGCTCCCCTATCACAGCTACCTTCTCATTCTCGGTAGTTTTCAACACCACTCGCTTAGCAGCGCAATCCAAACTCGCACGATGTTTCACTAGTCGGTCCATACCCAAGATAAGGTCGAATTCTCTAGATGGTAATTCAATCAAATCTGCTGGAAAAATTATACCTGGAACTTCTAAGGGCACGTCTCTAAACAATTTGTCTACCCTAACTGACTATCTCAGTGGACTTATAACAGTCATTTCACTAGCCGTATTCTCAAACTGGATACCCAACATCTCAGATACAGTGCATGCAACATACAAATGTGTAGACCCAATATCAATTAAAGCAATGTATGGAATGTTATGAATAAAAAGCATACCAGCTATAACGTCAGGGGTGTCACCATCCTCTCGGCGACGAGCAGTATAGACCAGAGCTGGCCATCTCACCTCAGTATTACCAGCACCTCCGCCTGATGCTCCACAAACATGTCCATTACTGTTTCCACCTCTGGCCTAACAACGACCTCTCAGTGGCTGCTGACCGCCTCTCACCGACTGAACAAACCTCTGTTCTGAAGCTTGCATCTGAACTGGCCTCTGAGGACAATTTTTGACTTGATGATTCTTAGACCCACATCTGAAGCATGCCCCGGTTCGTTTCCAACACTCACCCTAATGAGACCTCCCACAATTTGCACAAGTCTGCAATCTAACCATAGTAACAGGGACTGCTCAGATTGGCCCTTATATCTAGCCTTCTTTACAGGCCTTCTAAAAGAACCCGAGGGCCCTGAATCCCTCTTAAATCTACCCCTATCTTTCTCGCGATTTTGGCGCTTTGAGTACTTCACATCCTCAGCAATTTTTGCTTTCTCAACTAAGGCAGCAAAGTCTCACTCTCTCTGCGGACCTATCAGCACACGTAATGCATCCCAGAGTCCATCCTCAAAATGCACACAGTGTTCATACTCAATTGCGACAATCCCACGGGCATATCGACTCAGCCGTAGAAACTCTGCCTTGTACTCTACCACAGTCTTATTCCCTTGGGCCAGATTTAAAAATTCCTACCTTCGGGTGTCCACATAACTCGCCCCAACATATTTCCCTTGAAAGGCCACCTTAAAGAAGTCCCATGTCAAATGGTCGGCCTGCGTACCATCTCTCACGGTGAGCCACCATTGGTAGGCCTCATCTCGCAGTAAAGACACTGCTCCTTTTAATTTTTGCACTACAGTGCAATCAAGGTTCGTCCATTATCCGCTTAATGGCCTCTAACTAGTACTCTGCCACATTTGGAGCTACACTAGAAACAGTCCTAAAAATTTCCACTCCATTAGCCCAGAGTCGCTCAAAAATTAACCCCCGGCCCATTGATCTAGTACTCGCTCCAGCAACCCTCTTTAGAACATGAAGCATTGCTTGGGATAAAGCATCATCCCTTGTAGCTCGATCATGAGACCCTGTCTCAGTCACTGGCAATGGTAAAGCCTCCCTAGCAGGCACGTGGCCCAACTCTAAAGACCCAACCCTAGCACTTCCTCGGCCTCTACCGCCGCCTCGTGTACCCCTTCCGCGAGTAACTCTTGTACTCATATCGTTATAGTGTATTATTTGTTTTAAGAGTCTTATGAATCAATTCATAATTCCAGTAATTATTAATGGATATTTTATGATCAAGCAGTAGTTAAAGTTTTGTTTTCGTAGAGCAAAATCTCACTACAGTTTTCAGTCTTCTATAGTCTCAATTAACTCAGACTCTAGGGTTTCCAGTATATTACCACTACCTATACAGTAATATTTCAGTCTATAATAGTAAACAGTGTCAAAGAACTTACAGATTTGGCACCGGAGACTCGGTGTGGCATACCTCCAGTGTCAACATTTTAAAACAATCCAAATTCTTTAAAATCATCTCTTTCAAAAACTAAGGTTTAGAAAAAAAAACTTTTGAAAACTCAATTTTGAGAAAAATTTTCAAAAACCCATTCCACAGCTGAGTTTTACAACTTGGCTCTGATACTACTAAATGTAACACCCCAAACCCGGTCTAGACGTTACGGCCGAATCTGGCATGTCACATCGAAACTACGCTCAAAAATTGGTCTTGTCGATAAAAGTTTATTTCTAAGTTTCAAAGCCCTTATTATTATTATCGTTTCATCAAGACGTTTGCTTAAAATTTGTCTTTGTTTTATTCAGTTATTTAAAAAAAACGCAGAAGCTTCTAAAGTTTGGATTTGAAACATGTGATTTTCTTGAAAATGTTTATTATTTCAAAAACCTGTTATCTTATTCTACCAGTTTCAGATAAAAAAAGGAAAACCTAATTAGGAAAAAAATAAAACACTTAAATGGCCTTATTACATAAATAAAAACCCAAATTGTAATTTTGAAATAGTTAAAATCAAATCCAAATAACAGTATTCAAGTAGTCACCCCCGAGTCCCTCGCAGCTTCAAATCGTCTATGGCTGAGGATTACCTGTACAGTTAAAAGGAAGGGTGAGTTTGTGAAAACTCAATGTGTAATCCCCTAACAAACAACAGAAATCAGAATATGCCAAAACAGTCTGGGCCATAGCCTTATTCAGTAACAGAGTAGTCTGACTTTAGCCCTATATAGTAGCAGAGTGGGCTCAAGCCCAGAACAAAATCAATACAGAGCAAATAAGTATCCCAACCCAATCCAACCAGTACACCACCTGTACCAGCCAACACACCATGTGAGGATTCGATCGATCCACCCAGTCAATACATCAATAACGTAGCGAAGCTGCTAATAACAGAAAACATGGCGGAGCCACTAGAATCAAAATGCGTGGCAAAACCACTAGTACAGAACTTCCTCCAAATCAGTCCCCAACCCCATGCAGAATGTCATGTCATAAATATATTTTGTATACAAAAGATCATACTCAGACACAGTCATACGTATACCAAATACTCATCAGCCAACCTACCTCTAGGGGTATAATGGTCATTTCGACAATTAGGGGTAAAATGGTAATTTTACCCCTTAGGGGTATTTTGGTCATTTAGCTAATTTTGGTGTCTCGATACATATTAAGACCTTTTAGAGGGTCTACTATCGCCTCGAGCGACTTAGATAACCTACATGGCCAGAATAGCGAATATAGGCCCAAAACCACACGCTCGTGTGACCCATCTAGCCCAAATTCAGACACGAAAACGCAAGCCTCATAGTCTAATCTATTAACTGTATCTTACTAAGAATTTTACCCGTGTGGGAACCACAAGTCCATTGGGCCCACACAATCCAGGTCAATTCCATGCTACAACATACTCTAGTTGTTTCATCCGTCATCTATGATATTTATTTTGTGTTTCAACCCATCGAGGCCCATAACGGCCTAAGTCCATGGAAATGTATGTGGTGGCCTCTTTAGCCTATCGCCTACGTTTTGTGGGTTCGAATCGACCCACGTGCGTTTGCATTTTAGCTTTTACCGAATCACAGTTTAATAGGGGTGTAATTACACACCTCTTTTCGCTTTGACAGTAATTGAGTGGTGTACGATTACACACTTATTCGCGAAAGCCTACGAATCACCCCTTGAACACCAACCACGATTTGATGATCTAGACTAATCCCTCCAAAATCGCCGGCTAAAACAACCCTTGCACCCAGGCGAATAACTGCCCAGAATGGTTTCTTGTTAAAAGAATATTTCCCTATAACTCATTTGAGTATTCGGTCAATACCTAAAACAAGGTGTCAAGTTTACCTTAAATGAATTATGAGAGATATAAAAGTTCTAAGGCTTCACGATCACCTTATCCACTGAGATCGCTAGAGCCATCGCATAATGCACCACAGAGAACGAATAAGAATTGAAATTAGCATAGATAAGAGGAAATATAACATTCGGCTTCCCTAAAAGCAAAGTTTCAATAAACAGATTGAATACATATAGAATTGACCGAATAGCAAAAGGGGATATTACGAGTACTTACCGATTACCAAAATATTTATGAAACCGACACCACCACACTTCAGTGTACCGAATTAATCCCACAACACCGGTGGTAGACAAGAAACTGAAAGAGAACAAGAAGAAGAAATGGTCAGCTTAGAGAAAAATGAAAGAAAGATTGAAATGACTTAAAGAGAAAAAATATATATTCGGCTATCTTGAAAAGAAAAGAAACAGTAAAAACGGTAAAGAAGAAGTTAAGAATGGGGAATTCGACAAGGTAATAAGAATGTAACCTAAAGACAATGTCGAAAAAAGTAAAAGAGTCTAAATGGTCACTTGTGAAAATGACACTAAGGAGAAAAGAAGCCAAAAACGTCAAAAAAACAAAACCTGAAATGTTAGAGAGGAAAATCGGCTCCTACACATTCACAAATTGCCGAAAAAGCATAAAGTGAGTTCCCTAGCCGAATTTGCACAATCAAATTCCCCAATTCGGCTACAACTCTTCCCTTCTACAACCCCACGATTTTCTCCTCTTATCTCTCCACATTTTCCTCCTCCAAATCCCCAACAACCAACATCTTATCCCATGATACTCTTCCCCTTTTACCAAGTCAACATCTACTCCATAGAGTTCGAATCCACTGATCACGTGATTAGTAACAAGTAATAAATATTTATACTGAAGATCAAACCTAGACTAACTATTATCACGACGAAAAGGCAAGCGCACCTATCGAACAATAGTATAGTAATGGTAAGACCGGGATATCATACCCAAGGGAACTAAAAGTACTAGTAATGACTGTCTTTTTATTATCTAGCCTCAGAATAATGGGTTTTGTTTTAATATAACTAATTATCTAAACTAAGAATGCACAGAGAAAAGAGTTGGGGAATTGCTTTTGGGAAAATCGATTGACTTGAGACAATACCTAAGGAAAAATCTACCTAGACTTTACTTGTTATTCTGGCTCCAAATTGGACGATTTATTCATTCAACTTGTTCCATAGAGATCCCTAAGTTATGTTATTATCCCTATTCAAGACTAATAATGTCTAATCCCTAGATTGAATAACCGAGACTTTTCTCTAATTAACACTCTAGGGTTGCATTAACTCGATCTATGGATCCCCTTATTAGGTTTCACCCTAATCCGACAAAATCTTGTCACCCTATTTCTAAGCGCGCAATCAACTCCACTTAATTATGACAAAAGTACTCTTAGACAGGGTCTATTCCTCCTCTGAAAAAGAGCATGTCTTGAATCAGTATCCTGGGATATCAAAACAAGAATTAAGAACACATAATTAAGAACAAGTTAAATATTTATCATACGATTCAGAAAATAATAACAAGATTCGACTTAGGTTTCATTCCTCTTAGGTATTTAGGGGTTTTATTTCATAACTAAATAAGAAAACATCTCAGAAGAATAAAGAATACAAAACATAAAGAAAACCCAAAACTCCTAAAGGGAAATTGAGGAGAAATCTTCAGTCTTGATGATGAATCTGGCTTCTGAGATGGATCAATCGGCTTCCTTGGAGTAATTCCTTACCCCCTATTCTCCGTCTCCCTTTTTCTCCTCCTCTAAGGTGTATTTATAGGCTTTGGAATGCCTAAAACCCCTCAAAATTGACCTTTCCCTAATTGGACTCAACTTGGGCTCGGTAGAGACATGCCCGTGGCACACGCCCGTGTTCGACTACTTCACACCGTGTTCAAGCCTGCCAAATTGACACGGCTGTGTGGTCTACCCGTGTGATGAGGTCCAGGCCGTGTTGATTTTGTACTTTGGCCTATTTTCTCTGTTTTTTGTCCCGTTTCTCATTCCTTTCGCTCTCCTATGATCTCCTAAGTATAAAACATGAAATTAAAGCATTAGGAGCATCGAAATCACTAATTCTAATGAGAAATCATCCATAAAATGCATTAAACATGGGGTAAAAATATGTATAATTTACGGTTTATCAAATACCCCCACACTTAAGCATTTGCTTGTTCTCAAGAAAAATCCTCAACTCATAATCAAAATAAATTCTCCTCAACTTATAATTCTTATCGATAATATCTCAAAATAATCCATAGGTAATCATACATTGAGAATTCAACTAAAAGAACATAAAAGTTTCAAACATTCCAAGTTGAGTATTTAATCATGCAAACATAGGTGTCTCTCCGCATCTAAGTAATTACCTTTGATTCAGAATATCACAAAGTTTCATATCCTCACTAAAGATTCACTCAAATCACTCAAGGTGTTTAAGGACAATAAATGAAGCACTCAATAGTCAATAATTAAAAGTCATTACCATAGGCTTGCATGAAAATCAAATCTCCACCACTATAATTTAAGATGATACATCAATCAAAAGGTCTTTAGAGGGTTGTAGTGCGGCTTGGTTAGCGGGGTGTGGTCACAAGCTGAAAGAAAGGGTTAAAATCGAGATTGAATTTAAAATTTTCCTAACTAGAAAAAGAGTTAATCTTCACTTGCGTACAACAGAGCTTCTTCTCAGAATATGGAATTACTAATATATATACATAGTTTTTTTTTAAGAACAAGTTAAATATTCATAGACTAACTTATTACAAACAAGACATAGCTAAGCAATTTCCTCAACTTAAATCTCGACAAAAATAGGGATTAAATTAAGGGGTCTCAACAATAATGGGTTAAAGGTTAATATTAAGGGTAATACAAGAAATGGCTTATTAGGCTCAAGGGGGTTTACTAGGGGTTAATCGTGGAGGTAGGCTTTTCGTGGCATGAGTGGGTTAATCCTAAGTGCCTTGGTCATTTTGATATATCAAATCAAATGGTGTGGTCTCGACATGCATAATCAAGCAAGTTCTAGAATAACAGTTCAATACTGATGCACTCAAAGCAATAATAAAAGTCAACATGAAAGAATTAATAGATGCTCAAAAGGCTCAAAAATCTCACAAAAAATTATGGCTTTTTGATGTTTAGACTCGTGAATTCCAATTCAAAATAATACCTAGACTTGAGGAAACAACCTATAATTTTAAATTCTTAAAAATCAACTTATCATGCTTGATTCTCTAATGTCTTAAAGTTTAAACAATCAATGCATAAATGCCTATGTTTTAATTCAAGATATATCAATCAAAATCATAAATCAATTAAAATTTATCCTAAATATGATATGAGAGTTTTTCATGAGAACAAGGTGATTATTCAGGGATTTTTCTGGTAGTGACATGAATACCCCCCACACTTAAGATATACATTACCCTCAATATACAAAGATAGATATTAGAGTATGAAAATAAGATGGGGGGAGGAGTAAAACTTCTTGTATTAAGAACGGATGATATTCTTGGATTGGTGAGATTGAGTATTGAAGATACTTTGGATGGCAAGCTGGATTCTAAAGGTAAGCCCTTTTTTTTAAAAAAAAAGGAGAACAAATGAACCTTAAAAACTTAATAAAAGAAAAATAAAATAAGATAATTATTCTAATTCTTTAAGTGGCACGGTCGTAGCACACGCCTGTGTGGGTCGTGGCTCGATCGTGTTTGTCGTGAATTGAGATGTCGCCACACGGTCTTATCGTACGCCTGTGTGTCTAGGCCGTGTCGCTGCGTGATCGTATCGCACGGCCGTGTGTTAGGGTACCACGCCCGTATATTATTGTCCATGTCTTAATGTCACGGGCGTGTCCCATGTCCGTGTTGAAGAAACAAAATCGAGTCTTGCCCTTGGTACGTCCGTGTTTTTCTATTCCCACACCCGTGTTCACCTATCAAGTTCACCCATGGCCATGTCGTATGGCCATGGGGATTTATCGCATCCTGTGTTTTGGGGAAATCATGTCCTGCTTCCACACGGCCGTATCGCACGGCCGTGTCTCTTCCCCTATTTGGCCATGACTTTAGGCACACCCGTGTGCCTGGCCGTGTGTGTTGAAAAGCTTTGCAATTCAAAGATAAAGTTAATTATTTAACATGTTAGAAATTAAAAATAAAGAAATCAAAATATGTTAGTGCTCGGGTTGCCTTCCGAGAAGCGCTTATTTATAGTCTAAGCTCGACTTACCTCTCTAGTGAATGGTCAGGGTGGTTCAAGGAGCTCGTACTCCTTATTCCTGCTATCAATCTCATCAAAATAAGGTTTTAAATGGGTGTTGTTTACCTTAAAAGTGTCGAACTTGGGGTGACTCACCTCTCCCGTACCGAATGGAAACATACTGAGTACCGTAAGAGGGATTTCCTCATTCGGTGTGGTAGTGACAATGTGGGGATCTACGGCATCTAGTAAGACTTTATCGCTAACCTTAAGTTGATTAGGAGAGGCATCGGGCTTGTTTTGGCATGGTTTTAGTTTATCATGTGTTATCGGTTTGTGTGCTCACCATTCGTCTAGCTCCTCTATCTGTAGCCTTCGTTCTTCATGATTGTGTTCTCTATCATTTCTGGAACATGGCTCGTGAACTTCTTTGAAGCTTAATTTTTGCAAAGTCATATTGTCAGTTTTAGTAGATTGATGTGGACTATTACCTTCAATGTTCGATGTGATGCCAGAATTACGAGCTTGAAGGGTGATCGTTTCGTCTCCCACACGAAGTGTAAGCTCACCTGTGCCAACATCAATAATTGTTTTAGCAGTTGTTAAAAAGGGCCTCCCTAAAATCAAAGGGGTGTTATTATCCTCCTCTATGTCTAGAACAACAAAATCAACGGGAAATATGAACTTATCTACTTTTACGAGTACATCTTCAATAATACCCCTGGGGAATCTTATAGTTTTATCTGCCAATTGAATGCTCATCCTAGTTTGTTTAGGTTTCCCAAGACCTAGTTTCCTAAACATTTTGTAAGGCATTACGTTAATACTAGCCCCTAAATCAGCTAATGCATGACTTATATCTAAACTACCAATTAAACAAGGAATTTAAAACTCCCTGGATCTTTCAATTTGTGGGGTAGCTTATTCTGTAGAATAACTGAGCAGACTGCATTTAGCTCCACATGCGATGCTTCGTCCAACTTCCGCTTATTTACTAAAAACTCTTTTAAAAATTTCATTGCATTTGCCATCTGCGACAAAGCTTCAATAAACAGTAAATTAATATGTAATTTTTTCAAAAGTTTAAGGAATTTACCGAATTGTTCGTCTGAGCGGTCTTTCCTTGTCGCGTTAGGGTATGGTACACGAGGTTTATATTCGACAGTCACTGGTTTGTTTGTATTTTGACCTACCTCATCTCTCCCTTTGCTTACCACAGTTTCCTACCTCGGTTCTGGTTCAAGCTCAACGACTCCTTCGTCATATTGAGTATTAATTGCGTTGAGTTGTTCCCTTGGGTTAGGTTCGGTATTACTTGGCAAACTACCTTGTGGTCGTTCGGAGATCAGTTTGGAAAGCTGGCCTATCTGAGTTTCGAGTCCTTGGATTGATGCTTGTTGATTTTTAAGTGCTGTCTCGGTATTTTGGAAATGGGTTTTTGACATTGATATGAATTTTGAGAGCATCTTCTCAAGGTTCGGTTTCTTCTCTTGTTGGTAAGGTGGCTGTTGAAAACCCTGAGGATTTTGTGGCTTTTGATTTCCTTGACCACCCCAGGAGAAATTTGGATGGTTCCTCCAACCTGCATTATAAGTATTACTGTATGGGTTATTTTGAGATCTAAAGTTATTGTTACCCATATAGTTGACTTGTTCCTCTTCGGTTGTGGGATTGAAGGATTGATATTCTGTATGCACACCTCCTCCACTTGAGTCACACCTCATTACTGGATGTATCTGTGCAGAACTAAGTAAACCATCAATATTTTTATTGAGAAGTTCTACCTGATTTGACAGTATAGTAACTGAGTCGACGTTATAAACGCCGACTATTTTGTTGGCTTAGTCCTCATGACTTGCCACTGATAGTTATCCAGTGACATTTCTTCAATGAATTCATAAGCCTCTTCAGGCGTTTTGTTGTTGATGGTTCAGCCAGCAGCTGCGTCAACCATTTGCTGAGTCGAGGGATTCAAACCATTGTGGAATGTTTGTACTTGCAGCCAAAGCAGTAACCCATGGTGAGGGCACCTTCTCAGTAAGTCCTTGTATCTCTCCCATGCATCGTAAAGTGTTTTTAAATCCATCTACATAAAAGAAGAGATATCATTATGTAATTTAGCCATATTAGCCGGCGGAAAATATTTTAGTAAAAATTTCTCAGTCATTTGTTCCCAAGTAGTAATTGACCCTCGTGGTAACAAGTTCAACCACTGTTTATCTTTATTCCTCAATGAAAAAGGAAATAACCGAAGACGAATGGCATAATCATAAATGCCATTGATTTTAAATGTGTCGTAAAATTCAAAAAAATTTGCTAAGTGAGCGTTAGGACCTTCATCCTGCAAACCATCAAACTGAACAAACTATTTTATCATTTGAATAGTGTTAGGTTTTAATTCAAAAGTATTTGCAGCTACAGCAGGTCTAACTATGCTAGATTTAGAACCTGTTAAAAAAGGTTTAGCATAAGCATACATCGTGCGTGGAGCAGGATTTGATTAGCCGCAATTGCAGGAGGTAGCTGATTGCCTTGGTTTTCAACCATCTCTTTGGTTGGGGGTTGTGTAATATCCTAATTTTGGGCCTAGTCGGAATAGTGGTTTTGTGACCACAAAATCTGAGATAGAAATAATTATTTTATGATTATTTTAAGGCCTATGATATGATTGCATGATTGTGTGAAAATTTCGTGAAGAAATTTTATGCATAAAGTGCTTAATTTGAAATTTGGGACTAAATTGAATAAATTGCAAAACTTGTGTTCTAGAAGTATTTTGCATAAAATGGAATTAGATTATTAATTAGAGGTCCTTAAAGAGTAATTTTACCAATTTCTAAGTCTATGGACAAAAATTGGACATGGATGGAATTTTTGGAAAGTTTAGTAGTAAGGGCATTTTGGTCATTTAGGGGTAAAATGAATTAAAATACAAAATTAAAAGCCAATTTTGCTCATCTTCAACCCCATGGCCGAATATAGCAAGGAGAAACCATGGCTATGGTTTTTCAAGCTTCCAAGCTCGATTGTAAGTCCGTTCTAGCCTCGTTTTTAATGATTTTTACATTTTTGGAGTCCCGGTAGCTCGATTTAGCTTATGCTAGCAATAATTTAACCTAGGGTTTATATTTGGAAAAATACCCATAGGTGAAATTTGTGTATTTTGGTGTTTTATGATAGAATATAAGGTTTTAAATTATGTTAGACAACTTGTGCTACTCGGTTTTAAGTGAAAACGAGCAAAAGGGCTTAATCGGTAAAAATACCTAATAGTCATAAGTACATGTTAGAGTGAGAATTTGATATTGCCATAGAAGGGAAAATGATCAGCATGTCATAAAACATAAGAAAATAGGCTGAAGTTTAATTTACGAGCTTTGGGGCAAAAGTGTAAATATGCAAAAGTTTAGGGGCAAAATTATAATTTTTCCCAAATATGATTTTGGGTCACTTTGAATAATGTGAGTCCTAATTAGACTATATTTTAAATGATAGAGCAAGGAAAACTGAAATTCGGGCTAAAATAGGGAAAATACCAAGTTGTGGACGAAATGGTAAAAATAGCCATTTTCGCATACGAGGTAAGTTCATATGTAAATGTTGGTAACATAGTTATTATTTTAAATGTTTTAATGTTTTTTAAATGATATGATAATTATTATGAAATATTATACTTGTGATAATTGTTTGATAATATGTCAAATTAAGTGATATACTTGGAAAATGTGAAATACTACCGAGTATCGGTATCGGCATTCCGTAGAAGATGGTTGAGACACATGATTGGGAAAAAGGTCCCGTTGAACCTTAGGAATGGATTAGGATACAAGTGACATGTCACTGGGATATTTGGGCATACGAACTCATTGAGTTGAGTCCGAGTTCACTTATGGATGCGAGCGTCCGAACTCATTGAGTTGAGTCCGAGTTTGTGAAATGTAACTAGGCATCCGAACTTGTTGAGTTGAGTCCGAGTTCACCTATGGATACGAACGCCCGAGCTCGTTGAGTTGAGTCCGAGTTCGCTTATGGGCGGGTTACATGGTAGCTTGGCTACATATGTGGAACTTATGTGCAAACTTTCCATGTATCCGAATTATATTCCGATGTGTTCAACGGGTAAAGTTCTACTGAAATGGAGGAATACTCAAGATGAAAGGGACGTACTGGTAAGTGTTGTGAAATGGGTACTTTGAACAGGTATGTACTTAACCCTCGGGTTGAAAACTCGATATAACAACAATATGGTAAGATGATAAATGAAAATGTGATATGAATGTCTCGGTGATGATTATGCAAATGATGTTTTATGTTTGCGTATATAGTTGTGTTACTTGCTATTTGCATGTGAGCTTACTAAGCATTTATGCTTACTCCCTCCTTTTCATTCCTTGTAGTGTTGACAAGCCAGCTCGGAAATCGGAAACGGTCGGAGGCACGCTCACACTATCCGTATACCATCTTGGCATAATGGCTTGTATATTTTGAGTATGGCATGTATAGCATTATAATCATTTTGTATATATGGTCTTATGATATGGTTATTGAGTGGTATGGAAATAGAAATGCTTGGTAATGATTAGCCATTGGAATGACTAATCATGATCATATTTGGTATTATGTATGTCAAATTGCTAGCTAATCCATGGAAACCATGAAATAGGTAAAATTTACCATAAAATAGATTCAGACAGCAGCAGTGACGTGAGTTTGAAAAATCACTAAAAATATTAGAAATGGAATTAAATAATGAATAAGTTATGGAATCGAAGCTTGATGAGTCTACTTTAATATGGAATAAGCGAGACAGGTATATGAGCTATATTTTATAAGATGTTTAAATTTTTGTGAAACAGGGCCAGAGCGATTTCTGGATCCCCTGTTCTGACTTTGGAAATTCACCATAAATTTTACAAAGATAATTAGAAGTCACGATTTATATGTACAGATTCCTTATTGAGTCTAGTTTTATTAGAGACAAACGGCATTATCATTGAAGCTCTGTACAGGGAGATATCTGATTCGTAATACACAAAGGTCAGAGTAGTTGAACCCTGAAACAGGGGAGAATTTAACTAATAAACTGTACTAATTGGCCTGACCAAAAATTCTATAAAAATATTAGTAGATAGATATATGAGTCTAGTTTCAGGAAAAATTTAAGGAATTGGATTTTGAGTTTCGAAACTCGAGATATGATTTTTAAAGCGACTGTGATGCAGTTAGCCAACTTGTCTGGAAATTTTAAAATGAATTGTATGAGCTGTTTAAGTAATGAATTAAGTCCGTTAACACCTCGTGTTCGACTCCGGAAACGGTCTCGGATACGGGGCGTTACATTTAGTGGTATCAGAGCAGGTTTAGTCAGTTCTCGGACTAACCTAGCATGTGTAAAAGTTTAGCTATACATGCCATTGATCTGTGATAGTGTGATGTCTTCCGACGCGTATGAGTACTGTCTTATTTAGACAGGGTACTCTCCAATCGAGCTGCGCCGACCATGTTCAATGTTATTTGAAGGTATTTGAGTAAAATTATGATTATGATAAGTCTCAGTTTAGAAAAGTATGAATAAAGGTTTATGATACATATGTGATAAATATTCATATTTGCTTAATGCTCATATGATGTAGTGTATGTGGCTTACTTGATAAGATGAACGGAATAAATAGAAAGTAGTAGAGGTATGAATAAAGGTCATAATATTATGATACGAGTGAAAATGTCCTTGTCTTGATTTGGACGTCGAATGTTGATAAATGTTAATGATATATAATTTTTATGAGGTAAAGGATTATAATGAAATGAACTTATCTATGTTAAATTGTTGGACTGAATTATATGATTGTAATCATATGTACATGATGATGCACGAAATGAAAGTTGTGATTGTGATGCAAATATCTATGTTTGTTTGGTCTTATATGATGTCATGAGTATGAATTAATTTAATTAAATGAATGGATAAGTAAAGCTATCTAGAAAACATAGAATGTATGCATAAGTATATTGTCTAAATGGGACAATAGGAAAATTGGTGTAAGCCAATGACATGATTTTGATGATGTTACTATGATGATGGAAGTTGTGTCATATGTGTATGTATAAGAAAGTCGAGTCAGAGGTCCTACAACCCCTCCCCCTTACCGAAGTGGTACTTATAATGGAATTTCATGAAATTTGTATTGAATAAGTTTCCGGTTGAGAACCCAAAGAGTACTGTGATAGAATAATTATAAGTATGATTATAGATTAAAAATGAGCTGATAAGTAAAGTCAGAGCCAGTAAAGTATCGGATTGACGTAAAAATTATTGGAGTTATGCACTGTCCCAGTTAGAAAAGGAATTCTCCTTGGTAAACCGAATTACTCAGGTGCAAGGTCGAGAAAAGTGTAAATCGAAATTTATTCAGAACTGGCATTCTTTAGTGAATGGTTTAATATGAAATTTGTGACGGTAGAACTAGTTGGGGAAATGATATTTGAAATGTGAATTATCTGAGTGTGACAGTTATGACTGGACAGATTTAGCAGTCTCTTTTGAGATGTTCTATGTGTTCACCCGTTCTCAGAAATATTTCTATGGCTATTGATCTTCTGAAGAAATTCTTGTTATATAGGAATGTCTTCTAATTTGGTGTTGGATGAAAGCATTGGTAGTCTGACTGGTTTATAATTTATATTGCTCTATTTCATCGGGTATTCTATTTCATTTCGTCTGATAAGAATTGATGAGAGAATACATATGATATTATGATTCTGTTTCTTCTACTTGATGCTTCATCTGATATATATGTATGGGAAGATATATTGATCTTGTTATATTTGATTTTAGTGGGATTAAATGATGTTTTCTTCTGGACTTTCTTTCTTTGAAGAATTATCGGGGTATTCCGTATTTTCTCTATGAGTTTGGTTTTCGATTCTCCGGCATAGTATCATATCTTGGGTTTCTTTATCCTGGATCTCTTTATTCTGGATTTCTTTATTCCGGGTTTCTCTATCTTGGATTTCTTTATTCGGTTTTCTTGTTATCTTTGTTCTATAATTTGTCAATTATGACTCATGTTCGAAATACGTTCTTCAGCTCGTGATAATCATGTCAAATATGACTATACTTCTAATTTGATCTTGGTAATGTGGTGATTTTAGTATCGGGATTTTTTCTAATTTCTGTGTAAGGATTTGACATCAGTAAAGGCATAAGTGATAAAAGCGCAAGTTTCAGTCGGTATGGTGAATTATCTATTTGAAAGATTTCATGTGACAATTATGTCAGGATTATTTTTCCCAAGTCTGATAATAGAATTTCATTTTGTATGGATAAAAGAGTAAATAGTTTGAACGAGAAGTGTATATTTATTAGAAAGAGTTGGATATTAGTTTAAGTCACTACGAATGATAAGGTTTCCATATTATGAAAGCTGAAAAGTTTATTACATGTTGACAGAGTTCGGATAGATGAGAATATTGGTAACTGAAGCATCTGAACTAGACTAGTCTACATTGAGTAAAGACTTCCTGATTTTCAGTAATGTATTGTTGTATGAATTGTGATGTGTTTCAAGACAGTGAGGTAATGTGATAGTTTAGAGCATCCGATGTTACATAAAATCGGAGTTGTTAAAGGGGTTAAAGCCGAGCATTGAGATCTATCAAAATTATCCTTGTCAGTGTTGATATTGGGATGGAAATGAGAAGGATTATTCTTGAGGCCATATCAGAATTATTTCTATGGCGGAAAGAGGAAAATGTGATGTATCCTATTGTTAAATGTTTGGCGAGATCTAAAAATCATATCTGTATTGAATGAATTCCTACTCATCAGATTCATGGAATTTCAGGTCTCTTTGATTGTTGGATTTCTTGGAATTCTGGCCTCCATTAAATCAAGTTGAGATCCGGGTTTTATGTCATGATATCATCGGAAACTGAGAAGGGTTGAAAATTTAAGAACAGTTGAGAGTTGAGACTGTAAGCTTTTAGATCATATGAGAAATTGAAGAGATGTATTGGAGGTACAGTCTAAGTGCAAGTTCTTCGGCACCGAATATGAGATTAAAAGTGAAGACCACTTTTCTGGTAAGATTTTCGGGGACGAAAATCCCTGAAGGGGGGAGAGTTGTAATATCCTGATTTTGGGCCTAGTCAGAATAGTGGTTTTGTGACCACAAAATCTGAGATAGAAATAATTATTTTATGATTATTTTAAGGTCTATGATATGATTGCATGATTGTGTGAAAATTTCGTGAAGAAATTTTATGCATAAAGTGCTTAATTTGAAATTTGGGACTAAATTGAATAAATTGCAAAACTTGTGTTCTAGAAGTATTTTGCATAAAATTGAATTAGATAATTAATTAGAGGTCTTTAAAGAGTAATTTTACCAATTTCTAAGTCTATGGACAAAAATTGGACATGGATGGAATTTTTGGAAAGTTTAGTAGTAAGGGCATTTTGGTCATTTAGGGGTAAAATGAATTAAAATACAAAATTAAAAGCCAATTTTGCTCATCTTCAACCCCATGGCCGAATATAGCAAGGAGAAACCATGGATAGGGTTTTTCAAGCTTCCAAGCTCGATTGTAAGTCCGTTCTAGCCTCGTTTTTAATGATTTTTACGTTTTTGGAGTCCCGGTAGCTCGATTTAGCTTATGCTAGCAATAATTTAACCTAGGGTTTATATTTGGAAAAATACCCATAGGTGAAATTTGTGTATTTTGGTGTTTTATGATAGAATATAAGGTTTTAAATTATGTTAGACAACTTGTGCTACTCGGTTTTAAGTGAAAACGAGCAAAAGGGCTTAATCGGTAAAAATACCTAATAGTCATAAGTACATGTTAGAGTGAGAATTTGATATTGCCATAGAAGGGAAAAATGATCAGCATGTCATAAAACATAAGAAAATAGGCTGAAGTTTAATTTACGAGCTTTGGGGCAAAAGTGTAAATATGCAAAAGTTTAGGGGCAAAATTATAATTTTTCCAAAATATGATTTTGGGTCAATTTGAATAATGTGAGTCCTAATTAGACTATATTTTAAATGATAGAGCAAGGAAAACTGAAATTCGGGCTAAAATAGGGAAAATACCAAGTTGTGGACGAAATGGTAAAAATAGCCATTTTCGCATACGAGGTAAGTTCATATGTAAATGTTGGTAACATAGTTATTATTTTAAATGTTTTAATGTTTTTAAATGATATGATAATTATTATGAAATATTATACTTGTGATAATTGTTTGATAATATGTCAAATTATGTGATATACTTGGAAAATGTGAAATACTACCGAGTATCGGTATCGGCATTCCGTAGAAGATGGTTGAGACACATGATTGGGAAAAAGGTCCCGTTGAACCTTAGGAATGGATTAGGATACAAGTGACATGTCACTGGGATATTTGGGCATCCGAACTCGTTGAGTTGAGTCCGAGTTCACTTATGGATGCGAGCGTCCGAACTCGTTGAGTTGAGTCCGAGTTCGTGAAATGTAACTAGGCATCCGAACTTGTTGAGTTGAGTCCGAGTTCACCTATGGATGTGAACGCCCGAGCTCGTTGAGTTGAGTCCGAGTTCGCTTATGGGCGGGTTACATGGTAGCTTGGCTACATATGTGGAACTTATGTGCAAACTTTCCATGTATCCGAATTATATTCCGATGTGTTCAACGGGTAAAGTTCTACTGAAATGGAGGAATACTCAAGATGAAAGGGACGTACTGGTAAGTGTTGTGAAATGGGTACTTTGAACAGGTATGTACTTAACCCTCGGGTTGAAAACTCGATATAACAACAATATGGTAAGATGATAAATGAAAATGTGATATGAATGTCTCAGTGATGATTATGCAAATGATGTTTTATGTTTGCGTATATAGTTGTGTTACTTGCTATTTGCATGTGAGCTTACTAAGCATTTATGCTTACTCCCTCCTTTTCATTCCTTGTAGTGTTGACAAGCCAGCTCGGAAATCGGAAACGGTCGGAGGCACGCTCACACTATCCGTATACCATCTTGGCATAATAGCTTGTATATTTTGAGTATGGCATGTATAGCATTATAATCATTTTGTATATATGGTCTTATGATATGGTTATTGAGTGGTATGGAAATAGAAATGCTTGGTAATGATTAGCCATTGGAATGGCTAATCATGATCATATTTGGTATTATGTATGTCAAATTGCTAGCTAATCCATGGAAACCATGAAATAGGTAAAATTTACCATAAAATAGATTCAGACAGCAGCAGTGACGTGAGTTTGAAAAATCACTAAAAATATTAGAAATGGAATTAAATAATGAATAAGTTATGGAATCGAAGCTTGATGAGTCTACTTTCATATGGAATAAGCGAGACAGGTATATGAGCTATATTTTATAAGATGTTTAAATTTTTGTGAAACAAGGCCAGAGCGATTTCTGGATCCCCTGTTCTGACTTTGGAAATTCACCATAAATTTTACAAAGATAATTAGAAGTCACGATTTATATGTACAGATTCCTTATTGAGTCTAGTTTTATTAGAGACAAACGGCATAGTCATTGAAGCTCTGTACAGGGAGATATCTGATTCATAATACACAGAGGTCAGAGTAATCGAACCCTGAAACAGGGGAGAATTTAACTAATAAACTGTACTAATTGGCCTGACCAAAAATTCTAGAAAAATATTAGTAGATAGATATATGAGTCTAGTTTCAGGAAAAATTTAAGGAATTGGATTTCGAGTTTTGGAACTCGAGATATGATTTTTAAAGCGACTGTGATGCAGTTAGCCAGCTTGTCTGGAAATTTTAAAATGAATTGTATGAGCTGTTTAAGTAATGAATTAAGTCCATTAACACCTCGTGTTCGAATCCGGAAATGGTCTCGGATACGGGGCGTTACAGGTTGAGTATCGTCTTCTTGCTCGTTCTCTGTGTATCGTAAGCTGCGCCTTATCTCTCTTTGATTTCTACGAACTGTACGATCAATTTCTTCGTCAAAAAGTAATGGTCCCGACGGGTTTCTTCTAGTCATAAACTATAAAAACCTGCCAAGAGAAGGAAAAAAATAAATTAATAAATAATAATAAATTAAATTAAATTGCAAGAAAAATAAATGGCTAAAGTAATAAAAATTGAGCGTTCCTAATATTTTAGTTCCCCGGCAACGGCGCCAAAAACTTGATCGCGTGATTTGTAACAAGTAATAAATATTTATACTGAAGATCAAACCTAGACTAACTATTATCACGACGAAAAGGCAAGCGCACCTATCGAACAATAGTATAGTAATGGCAAGACCGGGATATCGTACCCAAGGGAACCAAAAGCACTAGTAATGACTGTCTTTTTATTATCTAGCCTAAGAATAATGGGGTTTTTTTAATTTAACCAATTATCTAAACTAAGAATGCACAGAGAAAAGAGTTAGGGAATTGCTTTTGGGAAAATCGATTGATTTGAGATAATACCTAAAGAAAAATTCACCTAGACTTTACTTGTTATTCTGACTCCAAATCGAACGATTTATTCATTCAACTTGTTCTGTAGAGATCCCTAAGTTATGTTATTATCCCTATTCAAGACTAATAATGTCTAATCCCTAGATTGAATAACTGAGACTTTTCTCTAATTAACACTCTAGGGTTGCATTAACTCGATCTATGGATCCCCTTATTAGGTTTCACCCTAATCCGGTAAAATCTTGTCACCCTATTTCTAGGCGCGCAATCAACTCCTCTTAATTATGACAAAAGTACTCTTAGACAGGGTCTATTCCTCCTCTGAATAAGAGCATGTCTTGAATCAGTATCCTAGGATATCAAAACAAGAATTAAGAACATATAATTAAGAACAAGTTAAATATTTATCATACGATTCAGAAAATAATAACAAGATTCGTCTTAGGTTTCATTCCCCTTAGGTATTTAGGGGTTTTAGTTCATAACTAAATAAGAAAACATCTCAGAAGAATAAAGAATACAAAACATAAAGAAAACCCAAAACTCATAAAGGGAAATTGAGGAGAGATCTTCAGTCTTGATGATGAATCTGGCTTCTGAGATGGATCAATCGGCTTCCTTGGAGTAATTCCTTACCCTCTATTCTTTGTCTCCCTTTTCTCCTCCTCTAGGGTGTATTTATAGGCTTTGGAATGCCTAAAAACCCTCAAATTGAACTTTTTTGAATTGGACTCAACTTGGGCTCGATAGGGACACGCTCGTGGCACACGCCCGTGTTCGATTACTTTAGGCCGTGTTTGAGCCTGCCAAATTGACACGGCCATGTGGTCTGCCCGTGTGAGGAGGTCCAGGCCGTGTTGATTTCGTACTTCGGCCTATTTTCTCTGTTTTTGGCCCGTTTCTTATTGCTTTCACTCTCCTATGCTCTCCTAAGTATAAAACATGAAATTAAAGGATTAGGAGCATCGAATTCACTAATTCTAATGAGAAATCATCCATAAAATGCATTAAACATGGGGTAAAAATATGTATAATTTACGGTTTATCATCCACCACAAAGACTTGCCACCCAAATAGCAAAATAAAATCCCCTTGCTTACCATGAGATTCGAACTCCTGCTCTAACCATGCCCAGTCATGCCACTTGCGACCAAGCCACAAGACCTCTTGTGTCACAAAACAAACACAACTTAATATATGCCCTATAAGCTAACATCTAGGTTTCCGAAAGAGCAAAAATCAAAATTTTGCCAAAGGCCATAGTTGAACCCAGGCTTCCTAAAAACTCCAAAACATACCCAGATTACTTGACCAACAAAGAAAACATGATATTTACATCAAATTTTACAAAAACAAAGACCCTAAATTTTTAGGACATTACAATGGCAAGGCCTTGGCAATGTATGTGTAAGACCATAATTGGACTATGGTATCGGAAAATTAATGAATTTGTATTGTAAGCACTTAAAAACTGGAACGCTTTCATAAGAGTATTGATGAGAAATAAAAATGTATCAGTACAGGTATGTACAGAAAACTATTCAAGTATCGAGATAAATGAGGTTGAGAACTCATGAATGAGGATATGAATAAATTTTATGTTAGTTCATGAATTGATGCTTTAAATGTTGATGATATTATCTATTTTGAATTGCTATATGAATGTTGTGATTATTTCATGTTCACATACGAACTTACTAAGCTTTATAGCTTACTCTGTTTAATTTTCGATGTTTTATAGTTCAACGAAGCTAGCTCGAATCTAAGAATCGTTAGAGACTTCATCGTACTATCAATCATCTATTTTGGTACTTTTGAAGTTATGTATATATGGTATATGGTATGTATAGGTTTGAGTCATTTTCGTATATTTGATGGATATGTATTTTGGCCATTTGAGTTGGTATAAGATGTTGAACTTGATGATGCTTATGAATGTGCAAATAGTTCTACTTTTAGTGTTTGGTAATAGACCTATAATAAATGAATGGGATTGAAATGGTTATGTATATTTGAATTGGTTTAGTTGGATGAATTATATATATGAATTATTCTTAGTAAAGTAAGATAAATTGATTGGTATTTGAATAGGTAAATAGTATGGATTTTAGTTGAAATGGATATGGTATGATTATGTATTGGTTGATGACTTTTGGTTGCATAATTATGTCTTAGAATGATACCATATGAGCTTGTTTAAGTATGAGCAAAAAGGGTGGCAAATTGGCTTTGCAAATGGCCTATTTTTGTCCACACAGACAGAGACATGGGCGTGTGTTTTAGCCGTGTGCGACACACGGTTATTCTACACGGCCGTGTGCCCCTAGTGTTGAAATTGTATTGAAGTCAATATGCTCCACACAGTCTCACACATGGGCGTGTGACTGGCCCTGTGGAAAAAGTCAGTATACTTGTAACACCCCTTACCCATGTTCGACACTGAAATAGGGTATGAGGCATTATTGGACATAAACACATGCAATTGTATGAAACCAGGTCATGAATTTGTGTTCAAATTTAAAACTTTTCACATTTCATCTTAAATTCCCTAATATGCACCTACGAAGCCCAAATCATGCTCTGGAAACGGTTCAGGACCGAACCGAGAACTTTAGAAAAACTTGAAAAATTTCATGAAAAACAGCGGCACACTCCCATGTGATATTAGGACACGGCCGTGTGGCTTGCATGGCCATGTCCCTAGCCCGTGCACTTATTTGACTTACTGTTGCGAACAAATTTATGTCACACATACATATCACCACTCATTCAACCACATATTAAGCATACACATCCTTGAAATGCATCATCAAGGACTTATAATATAGCCAATATACCAACATCAAATGGCCTTACACAACAATGAACTTTCAAATAGCATAGGCCAACAATTTAGGCCAAAACAATTATGGGAAATACAAAAATAACCAAGTCCCCTATACATGCCATAACCTTAAGTATAAGAATTATCAATACTCAAATTGTTAGTTTGATAGTGTGATAGGTTCTCCAGCGACTTCCAACCTGAGCTAACCTGCGGACATTATAAACACAGAAAATAAACGGAGTTAGCTATATAGCTTAGTAAGTTGGTATGTAAATAATAAGAAATTTATTAACATGCTTTTACCAATTCTCACAATATGTTCTCAAGATAATACAATCATAATTGCACATAGTTCCACTATTTACTCTTGTTCATCTCAAGCTGTCTACTTGAGTCATAGTCACTAAATTATTTATATCTTGAGCTACGAAACTCCAAACTAAGATCTGCTAATTTTCCCTGAAACTAGACTTAGATATCTTCTTACCATAAAATTTTCAGAATTTTTAGTCTAGCCAATAAGTACAGTTTATTCTTTAAAGTCACCCTATTTTGCTGTCTGATAGTTCTGACCCCTTCTCACTAAAAATTAATTATCTCCTCATCGAGATTCAGATGATGTTCCCGTTTGTTTCTTTTGAAAATAAACTCATAAAGGATTTTAATCATATAAATTATAACCCATAATTATTTTTAAAATTTTTTAATGATTTCCCAAATCAGAATTTGGGATTTCGAAATCATTCTGACTCTGTCTCACAAAAATTCAAATATCTCGTAATATGAAATTTTTTTGCTTACACTCTTTTATGTGAAAATAGACTCAATAAGATTTAATTTCATATATTATTCAACCTCTAATTCAGTTTCCACCATTTTTGATGATTTTTCAAAGTCACACAACTGCTGCTGTCCAAAACTGTTTTATTGCTAATTTTACTCTTCACGTTTTCTTTGTATTAACTTTCATTCAACATTCACATAGATTTCGTACGTACCTGTATCACTTAAATCAGTTATACTTTTATTTTTTTATCTTGGCTATGTCAGTTGATACACTTAAACCTCAATGAAAACACATTATTTCAATTCAACATCAAATAATATTATTGGTTCATAATTCTTTCACATTATAATCGTCACATAGTCATATTCGTCTACACTTAGTCATTTCCCGTTGAACACATCGGAATAATAATAGATACATGGTGGCCTTCACATAGTACCACCCTTGTAGCCAAAGCTATTTTATTCACAAAGTGGCCTTCACATAGTACCACACTTATGTCCAAAGCTATTTTATTCACAAAGTGGCCTTCACATAGTACCACACTTGTGTCCAAAGATATTAAATTCACAAAGTACCACACTTGTGTCCAAAGCTATTATATTCACAAAGTGGCCTTCACATAGTACTACACTTGTGTCCAAAGCTATTTTATTCCTAAGGTTCAACCGAGAAATTTCTCACTTAGCACAATGCCATGAACTTATTTCACTTAGCACATTGCCATGGACTTATTTCACTTAGATGCCATGGTCTTATTTCACTTAGCAGAATGTCATATCCTAGATATGGTCTTACATGCGAATCACTTATTTCACTTAGCACATTGCCTTGGTCTAACCATGGTCTTTTACCGTCAATTCATATTTCACTACGCAACGATCGTGATCGATCTTACATTTTTACTCAATTCAAACATTTACTTTAATTTTCCCACAATCAAATATATAATAATATTGCAAAATTAACACAAATCAATAACATTTATTAACATACGAACTTACCTCAACCTAAAATGGCGAAAAGGACCAAATCATCCAATACTCGTTTTCCCCCCGTTCTAAGTCTGAACTTCATTTTTCTTGATCTAAAATATCATATTCGACTTATTAAATTATTATACTATTCAAATCAGTCCAAAAATCATATTATGAAAAATTACATTTTTGCCCCTAAAGTTTCACATATTTACAAATTTGCCTCTAGGCTTGTAAAATGAAATGTATCCATTTTTCTCAATACCCAAGCCTAGTCAATTCATATTCCCTCTTATAGCAGCCCACATTTTTCACTAGATCACATTTCCTACACATTTTACAACTTTTACAAATAGGTCTTTTTATGAAATTTCATCAAAAATGACTTAGTAAAAGTTGTTTATCACACTCCAAACTTTCATGTTCTTCCATAAAACATCAAAACACATGTATACAATCCATGGGTAAATTTTAACACAAAACCTAGCTCAAAATAATGGTAAAAATAGCTAAGCCAAGTTACGAGGATCTCAAAAATGTAAAAATCATTAAAAACGAGGCTAGAATGGACTTACAATCGAGCTTGAAAGCTTGAAAAACCCTAGCCATAGTTTCCCCTTGTGAAATTCGGCCATGGGGTTGAAGATGGAAAAAATTTGGCTTTTAATTTTGTTTTTAATTCATTTTAATTACTAAATAACCAAAATGCCCTAACTTAAAAATATTCTATTTCACCTATGTCCATTTTTGTCCAATAAATTAACCAATGGTCTAATTACCATTTAAGGACCTCCAATTTAAAATTTCATAACAATTGGACACCTCTAACATGTAGAACTCAACTTTTGTACTTTTTACAATTTAGTCCTTTTGACTAAATTGAGTGCCCAAACGTCGATATTTTCGAACAAAATTTTCACAAGATCATTTCGTGAAATCATAGACCATAAAAATATAATTTTTTCCTCATCAAATTTGTGGTCCCGAAACCACTGTTTCGACTAAGCCCAAAATTGAGCTGTTACAAAACCCCTAAATGGCACACAGCCTAGCACACGGGCGTATGTGGCCATCTCATAGGGCATACGGGCGTGTGATTGGCCGTGTGACCCAAGTCAGTATACTCTCCAGTTTTCACACAGGCGTGTCCTCGTGTAATACCCCGAACCCGAGACCGACACCGGAGTCGAACACGAGATGTTAACAGACTTTAAACCCTTTATAAAAATATTTCTCAGACACTGCCAATCTGCGTACTAGTCGCTTTAAAAATCATATCTTGAGTTTCACAACTCAAAAATCGGTTTCGTGATTTTTCCCTGAAACTAGACTCATATACCCATCTACATATTTTTTTCTAGAATTTTTGGTCGGGCCAATTAGTACAGTTTATTAGTCAAAGTCTCCCATGTTACAGGGATCGACTACACTGACCTTTGCGCATTACGACCTGGATATCTCCCTGCACAGAGCTTCAATACTAATGCCGTTTGTTTCTGTAGAAACTAGACTCAGAGAGGAATCTATCCATATATGGTATGACTCCTAATTGTCTCTGGTTAATTTATAATGAATTTCCAAAGTCGGAACAGGGAATCCAGAAACCGTTCTGGCCCTGTCTCACGAGAACCTGAATATCTCTTAACATACTGTCCATATGATCTTTTCGTTGCTTCTATATGAAAATAGACTCATCGAGCTTCAAATACATAATTTATTCATCAATTTATTCCACTCCTACTATTTTTAGTGATTTTTAAATCTCACGTCACTGCTGCTGCCAGCATCTGTTACGAAAGCAACTATGCCCATTTCGTGATTTCTCCTTGATCTAACTAGTAATTCGTCATACATATCACAAATTATGATCATGACTAGCCATGCCAAAGGCTAATCATTGTCAAACATCCCCCTACTACACTATTGCCATATCATGAATTTTAACACCAAAATAATCAACCATGACATATGGCATAAAAAGGTCGAATTATCAAGATTTACGACCTAACGTTATGAAACCAAACCCAACCGAACATTTATGCCATTTTCGCATGGCTAAAAGTTTACATACCAAAGTTCAAACACAACATAATAGCCTATACATGCCGAAATGTTCTCCTAAGCCGACTAAGAAGAAAGTACCAAAACTTGCTAGCCGGTGTGATGACTTCGACGACGGCACGATCACGCAAAAAGAGACGAGTCCAAGAAACCTAGAATAGGTGACAAGCAAACACCGAATGAGTATATAACTCAGTAAGCCATAAGCATTCCACAACCATCCATTAATAAAATTATCACAACAGGAAACAATGAAATGAGGTTAAGTACTCCATCCATACCAAACTATACCATAGTTCCTTAAACCCTATGGTTCAATCTCATACCAAGTCCTACATTGGTCTTTCATACATCATTTTATTTTCGTTATAATCATACAATTAAATGAACTTTCACCTATTCCACAATGAACCTTATGTACGTGACTTCAACTATAATCGTCACATAGGTTCAAAACTTACCAAGCTCAACTCCAAATATAAACATAGTGCCTATTAGCCATGAACTCAAGGTACTTACCTTTTCCGCTGTCCAAAATTGACTCGGTAAAGTCGCACCCTTCATGTAAATAGTTTATAGAAAATATATATTGGGTTCGCACACATAGTGCTTAATAATCAACCGCGCACACTTAGTGCCATGCACTTTAAACTCACACACTTAGTGCCATGCATTTCAAGTTCGCACACTTACCTTTTCCGCTGTCCAAAATCGACTCGGTAAGGTCGCACCCTTAATGTAAATAATTTATAGAAAAAATATATTGGGTTCGCACACATAGTGCTTAATAATCAACCACGCACACTTAGTGCCATGTACTTTAAACTCGCACACTTAGTGCTGTACAATTTAAACCCGCACACTTAGTGCCAATCTCATGACCGTGAACACTTATTGCCCGCACACTTAGTGCCGAAAACCAGCCACTCAATAGGCTTCACTTCCTTTTTACATTCGACAAATTTCATCTCTACTTACATATACATTTGTATACATTTCATCTCATTAAACACAATGGTATAGGTATTACGATCCTTTAAATCAATACCAAAGATATGCTTAATGACTTACTTGTGTTGGGTAAGATGGTTCCAACTCGGCTACTCGATGATCTTTTCTTTGCCTTTGCTCGATTCTCCTCCTTTAACTCCTTGAGCTTAATCAATAAATCAACTAGTTTAACCGCCTTGCTAAATATTTACAATCCAATGACACATGCATATGTATGTTAGTATATTCGGCAATCACCCTTACTAATCACCCACTTGATCAATTATGGAGAATCAAAGTTAATATCACAATGTGTACCCTATATGGCCCATTATACATAATCAAATTTAACATCATCTATATATTTACTCATATGGCCGAATATACCTAATCATACATACACCTAACCAAAAATAATTTCTAAAATCTTTATATCATTTATACACTAGTAAAGCATCCTCTCCCTTTCCATCAATTTAGCACATGCATTACTCATTAACCTACAAAAATTATATTCGGCCTTAGCACACAACTTGCTAGCCGATTCTTCCCCATCTAGCAACCAATGCACATATGTGCTCACTCAAAAATGCTAAAAAAAAAAGAGATTCAAGAATCATCAATCCACCATCACATGCATCATTAACAAGCTTCATATTTAGCATGCAATGGCATTAACACAAACTCCACCTAGGCCGAATCTTAACTCATCTTCATGCCTCATCACCACAACATCAAACATCAAAATACCAACCAAGAATGTAACATGCATGGCCGAATATCATCTCCATCATTTAACAAAGTTTGAACCATGGCTAGGTAGATTTCAAACTTACAACTTAAAATATACATGAATCTTAAAGAATAATATCAAACATACCTCAATCTAGTTACATGCATGGCCAAACTTCCTCCTAATTCTCTTCCAAACCAAACATGAAGCAAGAACTCCTTCCTCCTCCCTTAGAATTTTCGGTCAAAAGAGGATGAAAAAGGATGAACAAGCTTTTCTTTTCCTTTCTTTAGCTCACGGCAATGGGGGGGAAACAACCACTCATTTTTTTGTTTTTCCTTTCTTTATTACCCATACTCCTTATTTTATTTTTTTCCTACATACCTCACTAGGCCAACATGTTCCCAACATGTTTCCACCCATAGCATGGCCAATCACTAGCTCAAATTTTGGGTAATTTGACATGCAAACCCATCATTTTCACAACATGCATTAATAGACCATTTTAAATTAGCCTATCATATTTTCACCATGTCTCATATCGATCCCTATTTAATAATTTCTCATACAATTGGCAAAATTGGAGAATGAAACTTCCACATACTCATGTACACACATAATAAGCATAGAATATGGAAATTAATTATTTTTATGACTCGGTTTTGTGGTCCCGAAACCACTTCCCGACTAGGGTAAATTTTGGGCTGTTACACCTCGGCCGTGTGATGTAAGTCAGTATGTATGCCCTGTTTTCACACGGCCTAAGACACGAGCTTGTCTACTAGCCGTGTGAGGCACACGGCCTGTTCACACGGGCATATGACCATTGTATGATTGAAAAGTTTCTAAGTTTTTTTTCTAAATTTTTGTATGTTATCGGTTTAGTCCCAAACCACTTTTAAAGCATGATTAGGCCTCGTAGGCCCTTATAAGGGACAATGTGATTGTTTTGAATGATATATGAGAATGAATGATTGAGGTTAATAAATGTAAGTTAAATTTTGTATATTGATCGGTAATGCCTCGTAACCCTACTCCGACAATGGATACGGGTTAGGGTGTTACATGAATTCCTTCTCAGAGATTGGCGGATACTTCTGATTCTTAGTTAACAGATAACCATACGTAAATTTTTGCACTTAACTGTCTTATTCTCATCTCGCTCGCCTAATGAATCTCAAACTTTGCTCAATACTAAAGTCCTATTACCCTATCTCTTTGGAAATTGTAGTTAGATACATTTCTTAGAGCAATACTCAACAAATATCACTTTTGACAGATTCCTTTATAGAACTCTTTTTTTTCCAGAACACCAATTACATCGTATCTTCAAATCAGTCCAAACAATCATACTTGCTTAGAAGAACACAAAATTTCAATACACGTAACAGAAGTCTAGATAACATTAATGTAGAACCTAAGAAATTCCAGGTTTGGCAGACACTTGCACCACCAACATTCCGAATGTACCAAGTTCCCTGTTATGGAAAATCACTAAGGCGGATTCATTAGTTGGTTAATCTTTCGATATTATGTCAGAAAATGCCTCACAAGTATATCCATATCTCATTGAAGGAAGACTAGCATCTTAACATTTGATCATTACAGAATTCACTCTATATGTTTCTCAGATAACACACCACAAAGGCTTTTCAGAGAATTCACTACAAAGGCATTTATTGTCCTAATGGACCCTCTCTATGGATGCCATGGGGCTTTTCCCACATGTTCTTATACATTCATGCCCTCTAGGCAGATTATCATATGATGCCATGGCCATGGACTTTCCATAGATTTATTTTGTAGTCTGTCAGTTTGGTTAGCATTACAACTACTCTCCTGGAGGCTACATAATAAATCTCCACTTCCATAATGATCTACCTGTTTGGTTAGCAATATACATGCCCTATCGAAGGTAACACAAACAAATCTTTTTCTCACCTTTTTACATGACTTAGAATTGTGATGCGAATCTCAATGCACAATTTTAGACCTATGAATTTGATTGGCTCACACGACTTCAAGGCCCAACAATAATGTCAAAGGCTAAGCAAATTAAATTAGGATTCAATCAAAGACAAGATTTGAGAATGAATCTTTTCAAGGAAAAGGGGAATGATACATGCACGGATAGGGTGAACCCATATAATAAGAAAGTATTAGATAAGGACTATATACATGCCAATGGCAACACCTTATATCACACAATTTCATAACATATTGCATACTGTTCACTTCATATACATATTTGTAGATATATCTTAGAGACATGCATTTACATAATTACATTACATGCAGGAGTCAGGTTTAGAGACTAACCAAAGACCTAACTTTACCTCATCTCAGAACTTCTACTTTGATAGTCCTTCTTGATCTAGCAACAGTAACTACTTAAATGATCATAATATTTTCATTACAATCCTTATTACAAACATTTTACTAATATTTCAAATAAAAGAAACCCTCATGCAGGGCCTTCTTGTAACACTCTTCCCTTTTATAGTCGTACCGTGCAAAGCTATAAAACTTACCAGAATGTTGAATCATCATCTTAGTTCGACCTTAACAAAGAAGAAGAAAAGAATGTTGAGGTTAGAAAGAAGAACCTGAACATTAAGCAAATAGCCAAAAAACATTTGAAATGCCAACTTCCCATAAATATATTCTCAGTCCCCTGATTTCTCTACCAAATCCAGGGTAGGTTAACTCCTATTGAGAAACAGCCAATCATGCTACACTTGATGATTTTTTTGGCTAGCTTAATATTAAGTACAAGTAATCTTTAATTCATTTTTCTACTCTGCTTTTTACTCTGATCTCTACCTTCTATTGCTGTAGAATCCCAACAACTCTTGACTAACCCAATATGAGATCTAATTGAACAATACTAATATAAATCAGGCATACTATATCTTGGCAGAGACTCTCGTTTGGTGTGGTTTTAAAGACAATTAAGTCTCATATAGTTTCCTCATATACTTAACAGTCTCTTAATGTTTAGACAAAACCTTTGGGGGTACCCTCTTTATAGGCGCGCACTTTTTTGGTCGTAATCTCTCTTTTCCTAGAAGCATCTTGCGATTAATTCCTTATATACCTCCTATAGACGGATGCTTTAATGCTAGTATGCGCCAAAACTCTAACTCGCCAACCAACCAGCCGAGGGACAGATTAAGCTGTCATGGCATGCCTAAAATAGAATTAACATACATTATCTCACTCTTAATTGGATTTGTAAATTCTGGGGGGTGAAAACTCTCCCATCCTTTAGGAAATTTCATCATCAAAATTTTTACCAACTTGGAAATCCCCACTCCAAAAGATGCATGGCCAACTCCCCAGATTAGGGTATAATACTACTTGGCAGAATGCCCAAACATAGTCATAAAAGACTTCTCATCTATAACGGACACTCTATAGATCCCAACTGACGTGAATATAAATAGCCAGTCTCAATTGACAGATTTTAAGCTCGTGGGTAAACATTGGCGGGTACTCTCATGTTTTCAAACGTCACATAACCCAACCTTGAAAAGTTTCAAACTATGATTGGAGGATTTAAACAGTTGGCCTAAAATTTAAAACTTCTCACAGATGATTGGTTCTTTATAAATGCTAAAACTTAAACACCTTACCAAACACTTTGCTACATCATCAGAACCCTAGATTTCTTTTCTATCAAATTTTCTTGCTTCATTCATCTTCAGTCCTAATTTTCTCTAGAGGTAATTATCACTTTTATTTTCCTTTCATTTTTATAATACAAAATGGTTTGAACAAATACACGAGGAAGAGGTTGTGGTGGTCGTGGCTAGTGCAGTATAATCGACAGCCCTAGATATTTGGTTAAGATCAACCTTAGAGTTCCTAAGAAAACCAGCGTGTGGTTGCTCTCATGTATGAATGCAACACTATCGATGAATAAATAAATCGGTATTTTGGAGCCAAAGGCATCAATGGGCCAAATTTCGCCTACGAATTTCAACTAACCCAAGGGTGTCATCTAAGTGATAACAACATGGGCTTTATTCTTCCCTTCATCTTGCTGAAGGCTAGCTTCCACTTGCCTGTCCACCCTTTTTCTGCTAGGTGCTCAACGAGTATGACATTGCACCGAAGCAACACTTTGTCCTATCCTAATGGACATCGATGGCCTTCTTTATAGACTTTTGTATGCACTGTGAGCCGCTAATACTAGGCATATTCTAGAAAATTGACTAATTAAAGGTGAAAAGACAAGGTGTCTCAATTAGAAACACCCAATTTAGTACACACCAGGGTTTTGAGCCCGTAATTCAGAACTAGACCTTGAGCCTGTATATTTGAAAAGACAAATTCGTGAGGGTCATCAGTAAACTCAAAACTGGGTTTAGCTTTCCCACTTTCTGGTCTCTACCCAAGGAAGATGTCTGTTTGCAAAGTCAGTCTGTTGACTTAAAGGTTGCATGGGAATAGTTTAAACGGTTAAGGATGGGGTTGTATTAGAATTGGGGGAGATTGTTACTATCAGGCATGTCTTCCAATATTGTCTGCAAGGATTAAGCCCCAACGGTCACCAAGTTAATGAACTTCTATTGTGGGAAGATTCTTGAAATGTCCCTACTGCTGAAGTGGTCTGGCCCTATAACTCCAATAAAATTTTAGCACAAATTCTAGTGGGGAGGATGAGGGAACCTCCCCTCTTTTTCTATGATGCTTACAGGATTTACCCATGCCACTATAATATTATAAGTCATGGTACATCTTCTACTCCTTCTTCCAGTCAGGCTAACTCTCTTGTTGATGATGTTGGGTCTTCTTCCAGTTTTCATACCACTATTTTCGTTCCAGTACTCATAGATTTCTTAGCTTTATTGGATGAGGTTCAAGCAAATGAAGGTACTACTACTGTCCCACAAAAAATAAGGGCTTGTAAGCAAACTCAGAAGAGACCAAGGGTGAAGGGAAGCACCCAAGGCTCTGACAGTAGTGAATGCCCATAACTGGCTCGGTGTAGACTCAGAAAAATGCATGCTCTTCCGAGAGCCAACACTTATCTAGTTTTTACCCTTCCTTCTGTTCCTACCTCACTAGTGGATTCTGCCAAATTTGTAGACTCCTAAGTCCATGCTGTTGGTTTTCTTTCAACTGAAATTCCACCAAAAGCAATGCGCCCAAGCCATCCAGTGGCTCCTTCCAATTCCTTACCCCATGATACTTCTATTGGTGAAGTAGGTGAACTTTTCCCTTGGCGAGATCTATTGAGGTCAGGGTCATATCCCTTCTTGTTGTGCACTATCCATCAATAGCAAAACAATATTGTGCCTCAATAGGTGAAAAAGGCTCTTGATCTGTCATAATTCGATGTAATAGATTAAACTAGTTTTCGTAATTGAGGAGCTTAAATATAAGTAATTTCATTATGTTTTAGTTAAGTTTTTATAGTTTAGTTTAAATCTAATAAAAACAGTATTTGGATTATTTTATTGACCTTAGGGCTGAATAAGGCTTAAAGGTGAGTTAATGTACTTAGTGAGTGTGTAGGAAACCATCAGAGGGTGTACAAACTCAATACTAGTCGCTATGTTGCAACACAAGAAGTTCAATGTCGCAACATAATAAGTTGAATGCAAGAATCTCGAGACTACCTTCAGTGTCGTGACACAGCCATTAGATGCCGCAACACACCCTTGAAACTATCCTAAACCTAAGAATATTGCCTTTGATGTCGCGGCATAGGTACTAGGATGTCATAACATCGATCCTGTACAAAAAACACTTACAAGTCAAGGGTGTTTTGGTCCGTACAATCAAAAGTTAAATACGAGAGTGTCAATTGACCTAGGGTTGAGGACGATAGCAACCTTAACTCTATAAATAGGCTCTTCAACACTTGTTAAAAGATAACTTTTTGATATTCTAAGTTTTTCTTTGTAATTTAGATTTCAATTTTTTTCTTTGTCATAGGGTTTAGATTTCTTTTTAGTTCTTTTCATTCATGTTCTTCAGAGAACTTTATTTGTAGATGCAATCAAACATTTGAGGATTTTTGTACTTCACCAATCAAATACAATCACAATTCTCTAAATTTTATTCTTGATTTATTTCTCATGCGTATCTTTATCATTAAGTTTATTATGTTTATAAATTCCATGAGGAAAGAATCCTCTTATGGGGGATTAGCGAGTGGAGGTATGAATAATTAGCTATTTTGTAGAGATTTCTTAATGAATCAGTTGTTCAAGAAAGGAAGAATCTAATCCCTAGGCCTGGCAAACCTAGGAAGTCATCAAGGTAGGAATTAACCCAAATTTGGTATGACCTATTCGTGAACACCATAACCCTGAATCGGTCTGGACTGTAAGGTCAGAAGATAAGTAATTCTTGCTAACTCAGTATTTCAGTGGATGAATTGAAAGATCCTGCTAGGGTATTGACTGGTTTATTAACTATCAAAGTGAGATAATCATCCATGTCTTCATTTCATTGAGTTTAGAAATTAGTTTTTCGAAGTCCCTTTTATTTATGTAGTTTTTAATTCCTTATTTATAAAAACCCAAATTATTTCCCTTTTGTTTTATTGTAATATAATTTAGTTAAACCACTAATTAATTTTATTTGTGTTTAGGTTAACTGAAAAACACTCTTTGTCTCAATTATACTAAGTGAGAATTCTCCTGGAAATTAGTTAAGGCACTGAACAATATAGCATAAGCAACTTGAAACAAAAGAGCAACGAGAGAACTGAAAAGCCACAAGAATGCAAATCACACCAAGTGTTTGAGTAGTGCTCTCAATATATTCTTTAACTCATGAATAATTGAATACAATGGGATAATTACAAATCAATGGGGAGGCCTCTATTTATAGTTGAGCTCCCCAAATCTAACGGTATAGATTGATTTACATCGACGATCAAGATTAGAGCCTGTCTATAATTAAGAGTCCTGAGGGATTTAACATCTATACATTTTTATCCCTTAGGATATACATTAATTACCCTTGCAACCCTAGCTTTATTAGAGTCTTTCATTAGATAACCAAGGCTTCAAGTAGATGGGTTTCTCCTTAGGTTCCACAAATCAGGCTAGCTCATGTAGGTCAAATGAGCCCTATTTAATAAACTGACCTTTATAGGAAATTTTATGTGCAATGGTCATATGCTTTGATCTACAACCCATGACATTCTCCCCTACCCATTCTCGTGACGCCCTCGTCGTGTCCTCGGAATGACACTTATTTGACTCTTCTTGGAACTACCTTATTGCCTCAACTAATTCCCAACTAGTCTCTCTGTTGGGTAGTCCTACCCCTTGGAATATTTACCTTAGCTTATGTCTCTGACGTTGCTTAACTTGAACCATTTCTTTTTTTCATACATCTCATTCACAAGAGCTTACCATTCTTACTTGCCCACATTGTGACTTGCCTCCATCGGGATCCTTTTGATCCGAAAAAATAGGCTTCAAAAAACTCACATTGAACAACGAGTTTACCTTGAGTATTGCCACTAACTTTAGTTTGTAAGCCTTTCAGCTTACTCTTTTTAAAACTCTAAAAATTCCCCTATGTCTTTGCCAAGCCAATGGTAAGTCAAAATGTAAAACACTAGGAAAGTGTTTGAGATGTACCTTGCTTATAGCATTTACTCGATTCAATTATCCAATTTGCATCACTATTTTTCCCCCAAATTCTAATGCATAACCCATTTTTCTCATAAGTGGTAACCCCGCTGATAACTCAATTAACATATTATCGGTTTGTCACACCTCTAGTATTTCCAAAGGGTCTCCTTAATCCTCCGATCTACTAATTCAAAATTCCAACAATAAATATTCTCAGCTAGCTAGATTGTCGATAGTACCTTAGTTCCACCCTTCATGTATTGACTCAAAGATGCATATACAATCGACAAAATGAATTAATAGAGCATTAATCCGATCGTGGAAATTCAAGCCAAAAACCAAGTCATAATCATCTAAATGAATTACCTCAAAGTCTTCCTTACCTTTCCACTCGTCGATTTGTAGCTCAACTCCTTGTGCTACTCCCACAGTTGGGATCTATTTGGAATTAACCATCTTGATCTTCTTGGTTGGTTTGCTAATCAAGAGACCAATTTTACCCATAACTTCCTTCAATATGAACAAATCAGATGCCCTTGTATCAATAAGACCACTCATTCTTCGGTTTGTGATGTTGATGTCCACAAGCATCAAGCTTTTCTACTTGTAACCCCTCTTTGCTTTTACATAATTGAGTATCATGGACCCAAGCTTCAAAGCTTCACTCTCTTGCTCCGCTTCTGTAACACCCCGAACCCGAGACCGACACTGGAGTCGGACACGAGATGTTAACAAACTTTGAAAAATTTTTCCAGACACTGCCCAGTCTGAGTACTAGTCGCTTCAAAAATCATATCTTGAGTTTCACAACTCGAAAATCAGTTTTGTGATTTTTCCCTGAAACTAGACTCATGTATCCACCTATTTATTTATTTCTAGAATTTTTGGTCGGGCCAATTAGTACAGTTTATTAGTCAAAGTCTCCCATGTTACAGGGGTCGACTACACTGACCTTTTCCCATTACGACTTGGATATCTCTCTGCACAGAGCTTCAATACTGATGCCGTTTGTTTCTATGGAAACTAGACTCAGAGAGGAATCCATACATATATGGGATGACCCCTAATTATCTCTGGTAAATTTATAGTGAATTTCCAAAATCGGAACAGGCAATCCAGAAACTGTTCTGGCCCTGTTCCACAAGAACCCGAATATCTCTTACTGTACTGTTCATATGATTGTTTCGTTACTTTCATATGAAAGTAGATTCATCAAGGTTCGATTACATAATTTATTCACTATTTAATTCCACTCCTACGAATTCTTGTGATTTTTCCAATCCACACCACTGCTGCTGTCAGCCTCTGTTTTCAAAGTAAACCTTACCTATTTTCGGGGTTTCATGGACCAACTAGGGCCTTGTCATACATATGCCCACATATGATCATACTTAGCCATTCCAATGGCTGATCATTTGCTCAACACTTCCATTCCAACTATAGTTACATCATGAAACCATCTATACATTCATAAACACGAATGGTCTAATGCCATACTCCACTTCTACAAGCCATTTTCGCATGGCTGTACACTTATACATTTCATAAAGTACTCGAAAAACAACAATGGGTAGTCCTATACATGCCATATCAAAATTCAACCAAAATAGTACCCAAAAGAGCCTTTGATAGTGTGGGCGACTTCGACTTCAAGATCCCGAGTCCGATAGCTGGAGAACCAAAAATCTATAAAACAGAGGAGCAGTGTAACGAGTAAGCAATTTATGCTTAGTAAGTTTTGAGCAAGGAATTCCAGCATAAACAAAGAATAACACACATTTAGCTAAACGGAATATTTCACAATACGCAATTTACCGATATCAAACTTGCTTCACAACATTAACAACCCTTATGTACATACACAATAGACTAACTTAGCCGAAGGCCGGTAGCTCGTTTATCAACTGAGCGAACATTTATTTGTAAGGGCTCGATTAAATTCAACACATACGTAACATATCCCCATATTGGGATGTTTTTTCGAGTATTCGCTGGAATTTTACAGCAAGCTCATTCATTACCAAATCACGTACCTTCGGGATTTAACCGGATATAGCTCCTCGTTCAAATGCCTTCGGGACATAGCCCGGTTTTAGTAACTCACACAATGCCTTCGGGACATAACCCGGATTTAACAACTCGCACGAATGCCTTCGGGACTTAACCCGGATTTAGTATCTCGCACAAAGGCCTTCGGGGCTTAACCCGGAATTTGTATCTCGCACAAATGCCTTCGGATCTTAGTCCGGGTATATTCACTTAGCACAAAGCCTTCGGGACTTAGCCCGGACAGCATTCAATTAATCATGCACATCTAACAATAATTCATGGCACATTCATATTTCATTTTCATTTGCGAAACTCAAACACAAGGCACATATCGTCCTTGCACATTCGGCTCAATAGCCACACATAGAGCATGATTTAATCACATCGTAATTTAAGCTCTCTTACTCAAGAACTTACCTCGGGTGTTGTCGAACGATTCCGCTAACTATTCGACCACTTTTTCCTTCCCTTTATCGGATTTATTTCCCCTTTGCTCTTGAGCTTAATTAAACAAATAAATTGATTTCATCATTTAGGCATCAAAAAGATGAACACAAGGCACTTAGCCCATATTTATACATTAGACATTAAAGTCTCATACATGCAAAAATCATGCATCAACACAACATATTAGCTAATTTCTTTCCCCTTGGCCGAATATGCATGTCTATTTTTGGGGTCGATTTCAACACTTAATACACACATATACACACTAGTAAAGCATCCTCCCCCTTTTCATCAATTTAACACATGCATTGCTCATTAACATGCAAAGTTACATTCGGCCTTAGCACACATCTTGCTAGCCGATTCTTCTCCATTTAGCAACCAATGCACATATGTGCTCACACAAAAATGCTAAAAAGGAGGTTCAAGAATCATCAAGCCATCATCACATGCATCATTAACAAGCTTCATATTTTGCATGCAATGGCATTAACACAACCTCCACCTAGGCTGAATCTTAACTCATCCTCATGCCTCATCACCACAACATCAAACACCAACCAAGAATGATGCATCCATGGTCAAGTGCCAATTCCATCACATAGCAAGATTTAGACCATGGGCTAGGTAGAACTCAAGCTAACAACTAAAACATGCATGCATCTCATGGAACATCATCAAACATACCTTAGCCTAGCTACATGCATGGCTGAATCTCTTCACCTTTCTTCTTCTTTCCTCCTTAAAATTTTTGGCCAAGGATGAACCAAAGGATGAGAAAATTTTTTCTTTGTTTTTCTTTCTAATTTAGGCTAAATGAAGGTGAGAAAAGGATGAACAAAGATCTTCTCCTCTCTTTTCTTTAGCTCACGGCAATGGGGGGGAAAAGAATCAACTACACACTTTTTTTTTTGTGTAATCATCATACTCCTTTTATTATTTAATTTCCATGCCTATTATTTTATTTTTTTCCATCCATGATGCACCAACAAAACATGTCTATGACATGTCTTGGCCATCAAACTTGGTCTACCATGCTTGTCATGGCCGGCCACTACTAGTAGGGGGAATTTGACATGCAAGTCCCCCCTTTGTCCACATGCACTAATAGGTCCTCACACATTGACCTATCACATTTTAGAATTTTCTCACATAAGTCCTATTGACTAAATTCACATGAAATCAACCAAATTGAAGCTTGAAATTTTCACACATTCATAATTACATATTCTAGACAATAAGTATCACATTCAAACATTTCGGTGACTCGGTTTAGCGGTCCCGAAACCACTTCCCGACTAGGGTCAACTTTGGGCTGTCACAACTCTCCCCCACTTAAGAAATTTTCGTCCCCGAAAATCTTACCGGTAAATAGGTTTGGGTATCGTTCTTTCATCGAGCTCTCGGTCTCCCAAGTAGCTTCCTCGATCCCGTGTTTGAGCCATAACACCTTTACTAGCGGAACTCTTTTGTTTCGCAACTCCTTCACTTCACGAGCTAAGATACGCATCGGTTCTTCCTCATAGCTCATGTCGACTTGAATTTCAACCTCTGATGGGCTAATTATATGCGATGGATCAGATCGATAGCGTCGAAGCATCGAAACATGAAAGACGTCATGAATCTTTTCAAGCTCCAGGGGCAAAATCAATCTATACGCAACCGGACCAACTCGTTCGGAGATTTCGTACGGCCCAATGAATCTTGGGCTCAACTTGCCCTTACGGCCGAACCTGAGTATCTTTTTCCAAGGTGAAACCTTAAGGAACACTTTGTCTCCCACCTGATACTCGATGTCTTTTCGTTTCAAATCTGCGTACGACTTCTGACGATCCGTGGCTACCTTTAGACTTTCACGGATTACTTTTACTTTCTGTTCAGCATCTTTAATCAAATCAACTCCGAAAATTTTACTTTCACCGAGCTCGGTCCAAAACAATGGTGTACGGCATTTACGACCGTACAAAGCCTCGTAAGGTGCCATCTTAATACTTGATTGAAAACTATTGTTGTAAGCGAATTCAATCAAAGGTAAATACCGTTCCCATGAACTACTGAACTCGAGGATGCAACATCTCAACATATCCTCAAGTATCTGAATTATCCGCTCGGATTGACCATCGGTTTGGGGGTGAAAAGCAGTGCTAAAATGCAGCTTGGTACCCAGAGCTTCTTGCAATTTCTTCCAAAATCGTGAGGTGAATCTCGGATCTCTATCCGACACGATAGAAACAGGTACCCCGTGTAATCTCACAATTTGATAAACGTACAATTCAGCTAGTTTATCCAATGAAAAATCCGTACGTACGGGGATGAAATGAGCCGACTTAGTCAGTCTATCAACAACAACCCATATCGCATCCTTCTTACTTGCTGACAAGGGCAGTCCAGACACAAAGTCCATTGTGACTCGATCCCACTTCCACTCGGGTATCATGATCGGCTGGAGTAATCCTGAAGGCACTTGATGTTCCGCTTTCACTTGTTGACATATCAAACATCTCGAAACAAAGTCGGAGATGTCCCGTTTCATACCATGCCACCAAAATTGACGTTTCAAATCGTTGTACATTTTCGTACTCCCCGGGTGAATTGACATTTGGCTACAATGGGCTTCGTTCAGAATCATCGAAATGAGTTCCGAATTCCTTGGAACACACAAACGATTTCTGAACCTCAAACAATCATCATCATCAATTTGAAACTCCGATTCCTCGTTCGGAACACACTTAGCCCGTTTTGCAACCAATTCATCATCGACTTTCTGGGCTTCACGAATTTGGTGAGTCAATAATGGTTTAGCTTTTAATTCAGCTACTAACACATTGTCTGGTAGAACAGACAAATGCACGTTCATCGCTCGTAAAGCAAACAATGACTTCCGGCTTAAGGCGTCCGCAACCACGTTAGCCTTTCCCGGGTGGTAATCAATGACAAGCTCGTAATCTTTCAACAACTCAAGCCAACGTCTTTGTCGCAGATTCAAGTCTCGTTGAGTCATCAAATATTTGAGACTTTTGTGATCCGAAAATACATGACACTTCTCACCAAACAGATAATGTCGCCATATTTTTAAAGCAAACACGATGGCAGCTAGTTCGAGATCATGGGTCGGATAATTCCTCTCGTGTGGCTTCAATTGTCTCGACGCATAGGCCACGACTCGACCTTCTTGCATCAATACGCAACCCAACCCAAGTAGGGATGCGTCACTATAAATGACAAACTCTTTACCTGATTCGGGTTGCACCAAAATTGGAGCTTCAGTCAAATGAGTTTTCAGTTGGTCGAAACTTTTCTGACATTTCTCCGTCCACTCGAACTTAACATCCTTTTGAAGTAGCTTCGTCATTGGTGTGGCTATCATCGAGAAACCTTTCACAAATCGTCGGTAATAACCGGCGAGCCCCAAAAAGCTCCGAACTTCAGTAATATTTCTCGGAAGTTTCCAGTCAAGTATGGCTGAAATTTTGTTCGGGTCAACTCGAATACCCGACGCGGATACCACATGACCCAAGAAGCTAACCTTTCTTAACCAGAACTCACACTTACTGAACTTAGCATATAACTGCTTTTCCCGCAAAATTTGCAGCACTAGCCTCAGATGCTCAGCATGTTCGGTCTCATCTCTTGAATAGACCAAAATGTCATCAAGTACATACGCAAGGTATGCTTCGCACCCTCTTCTTACATATTTCTGTGCCAACATTGCTGATATTACAGCTGGCATCCCCTCCAAGTCCGCAGACTCAATTCGGACTACTTCGTTATTTGCGCACCTCAAATCAATAGTCTTGCTCTTGCAATTCACAATCGCATCATGCGCGGTCAACCAATCCAAACCAAGGATAACATCAAATTCATCAAACGGCAAAAGCATCAAGTCCGCCGGAAAACAGGAACCTCGAATTTCCAGGGGACATTTCTCACACACTTTTTCGACAAGCACGTAATGACCCAAGGGATTTGACACCCGAATTACAAACTCAGTAGACTCAATAGGTAAAGTCTTACTGGATGCTAAGGTTTCACATATGTAAGAATGAGTAGAATCGGGGTCAATCAAAGCAATTACATTAGTATCAAAGAGAGTGAATGTACCGGTAATAACATCAGGCGAAAAAGCATCCTCGCGGGCACGTATAGCATAAGCTCTAGCAGGCGAACGAGCTTCGGATCTGGTTATATCATCTCTAGATCCTCTCTGACCACCACTAGCATTGCCCGTATTTCCAGATGGTCTACCTCGAGCAGTGGTAGTACCCGGTTTCCCACTCTGATTTTCATTCTGTTCAAACAACCTCGGGCAATCTTTAATGAAGTGGTCAACTGATCCGCACTTGTAACAGGAGCGGTCAGGGAATCTACAACTCCCCGAATGCCATTTACCGCAATATCGACACTTCGTTCTATCTCGACGTTCATTCCCAACACTGGCGACCGAAGTGCCTCGTGTACCCACAGGGGGTCGATCACGATCTCGTCTAAAAAGGCCCGAAGTGCCTCTAAACTGGCCCGCATCATCTCGAAATCTCTTCGATGTCTGTTGAAGAGACCTTCCCGAGGATCTTTTACGAAACTCTCCAGTTCCCTCATCAACTCTTTGCTTTTCTTTTCTAAGCTCTTCGGCTTTACAAGCTCGTTCAACAAGTACCACGAACTCTCGTATTTCAAGAACGCCAACGAACATTTTTATATCTTCATTCAGCCCATCCTCGAAGCGTTTACACATAATAGCTTCGGACGAAACACATTCCCGAGCGTATTTGCTAAGTCTAACAAATTTTCGCTCGTAATCAGTAACCGACATGGAGCCTTGCTTAAGCTCAAGAAATTCCTTCCGTTTTTGATCAACAAATCTCTGACTGATATACTTTTTCCGAAACTCAGTTTGGAAAAACTCCCAAGTTACTTGCTCTCGGGGTACAACAGAAGTCAGAGTACTCCACCAATAGTAGGCAGAATCACGTAGCAAGGAGATAGCACACTTTAGGCATTCATCGGGTGTACAAGATAGCTCATCGAGTACCTGGATAGTGTTGTCCAGCCAAAATTCAGCTTGCTCAGCATCATCGCTATCCATAGCCTTAAATTCAGTAGCCCCATGTTTTCGGATTCTGTCAACTGGGGGCTTATTTGACCTTATTTGGTCTGTTACCGGTGGTATTGTAGGTGCGGGGGTAGTATTTGTCGGGAATGGAGGTTGTGGAACAGCCATATTAGTTCGAATGTATTGGTTGAACCAATCATTCATCACGCTATAGAATGCTTGTCTAGCTTCATCATTCGGATTACTAGCATTAGGTTGATAGTCTGCCGGCACTGTCCCTTGTGCGAGAGCAGGCGCTACACTCTCAAGATCATCAGCTACCTCTCGGTCACGATCGGGATCCATTACTATAAACACATTTACAATTGTCAGAAATCACCACACTATCAAGTAATCACATAAAATGGCATGTATAGCTAGACCCAACACATTACGGTAGTCCTAGAATCGACTAAACCGTAGCTCTGATACCAATTTAATGTAACACCCCGAACCCGAGACCGACACTGGAGTCGGACACGAGATGTTAACAAACTTTGAAAAAATTTTCCAGACACTGCCCAGTCTGAGTACTAGTCGCTTCAAAAATCATATCTTGAGTTTCACAACTCAAAAATCAGTTTTGTGATTTTTCCCTGAAACTAGACTCATGTCCTCACCTATGTATTTATTTCTAGAATTTTTGGTCGGGCCAATTAGTACATTTTATTAGTCAAAGTCTCCCATGTTACAGGGGTCGACTACACTGACCTTTTCCCATTACGACTTGGATATCTCTCTGCACAAAGCTTCAATACTGATGCCGTTTGTTTCTATGGAAACTAGACTCAGAGAGGAATCCATACATATATGGTATGACCCCTAATTATCTCTGGTCAATTTATAGTGATTTCCAAAATCGGAACAGGGAATCCAGAAACTGTTCTGGCCCTGTTCCACAAGAACCCTAATATCTCTTACTGTACTGTTCATATGATTGTTTTGTTACTTTCATATGAAATTAGATTCATCAAGGTTCGATTACATAATTTATTCACTATTTAATTCCACTCCTACGAATTCTTGTGATTTTTCCAACCCACACCACTGCTGCTGTCAGCCTCTGTTTTCAAAGTAAACCTTACCTTTCCACTCGTCGATTTGTAGCTCAACTCCTTGTGCTACTCCCACAGTTGGGATCTATTTGGAATTAACCATCTTGATCTTCTTGGTTGGTTTGCTAATCAAGAGACCAATTTTACCCATAACTTCCTTCAATATGAACAAATCAGATGCCCTTGTATCAATAAGACCACTCATTCTTCGGTTTGTGATGTTGATGTCCACAAGCATCAAGCTTTTCTACTTGTAACCCCTCTTTGCTTTTACATAATTGAGTATCATGGACCCAAGCTTCAAAGCTTCACTCTCTTGCTCCGCTTCTGTAACACCCCGAACCCGAGACCGACACTGGAGTCGGACACGAGATGTTAACAAACTTTGAAAAATTTTTCCAGACACTGCCCAGTCTGAGTACTAGTCGCTTCAAAAATCATATCTTGAGTTTCACAACTCGAAAATCAGTTTTGTGATTTTTCCCTGAAACTAGACTCATGTATCCACCTATTTATTTATTTCTAGAATTTTTGGTCGGGCCAATTAGTACAGTTTATTAGTCAAAGTCTCCCATGTTACAGGGGTCGACTACACTGACCTTTTCCCATTACGACTTGGATATCTCTCTGCACAGAGCTTCAATACTGATGCCGTTTGTTTCTATGGAAACTAGACTCAGAGAGGAATCCATACATATATGGGATGACCCCTAATTATCTCTGGTAAATTTATAGTGAATTTCCAAAATCGGAACAGGCAATCCAGAAACTGTTCTGGCCCTGTTCCACAAGAACCCGAATATCTCTTACTGTACTGTTCATATGATTGTTTCGTTACTTTCATATGAAAGTAGATTCATCAAGGTTCGATTACATAATTTATTCACTATTTAATTCCACTCCTACGAATTCTTGTGATTTTTCCAATCCACACCACTGCTGCTGTCAGCCTCTGTTTTCAAAGTAAACCTTACCTATTTTCGGGGTTTCATGGACCAACTAGGGCCTTGTCATACATATGCCCACATATGATCATACTTAGCCATTCCAATGGCTGATCATTTGCTCAACACTTCCATTCCAACTATAGTTACATCATGAAACCATCTATACATTCATAAACACGAATGGTCTAATGCCATACTCCACTTCTACAAGCCATTTTCGCATGGCTGTACACTTATACATTTCATAAAGTACTCGAAAAACAACAATGGGTAGTCCTATACATGCCATATCAAAATTCAACCAAAATAGTACCCAAAAGAGCCTTTGATAGTGTGGGCGACTTCGACTTCAAGATCCCGAGTCCGATAGCTGGAGAACCAAAAATCTATAAAACAGAGGAGCAGTGTAACGAGTAAGCAATTTATGCTTAGTAAGTTTTGAGCAAGGAATTCCAGCATAAACAAAGAATAACACACATTTAGCTAAACGGAATATTTCACAATACGCAATTTACCGATATCAAACTTGCTTCACAACATTAACAACCCTTATGTACATACACAATAGACTAACTTAGCCGAAGGCCGGTAGCTCGTTTATCAACTGAGCGAACATTTATTTGTAAGGGCTCGATTAAATTCAACACATACGTAACATATCCCCATATTGGGATGTTTTTTCGAGTATTCGCTGGAATTTTACAGCAAGCTCATTCATTACCAAATCACGTACCTTCGGGATTTAACCGGATATAGCTCCTCGTTCAAATGCCTTCGGGACATAGCCCGGTTTTAGTAACTCACACAATGCCTTCGGGACATAACCCGGATTTAACAACTCGCACGAATGCCTTCGGGACTTAACCCGGATTTAGTATCTCGCACAAAGGCCTTCGGGGCTTAACCCGGAATTTGTATCTCGCACAAATGCCTTCGGATCTTAGTCCGGGTATATTCACTTAGCACAAAGCCTTCGGGACTTAGCCCGGACAGCATTCAATTAATCATGCACATCTAACAATAATTCATGGCACATTCATATTTCATTTTCATTTGCGAAACTCAAACACAAGGCACATATCGTCCTTGCACATTCGGCTCAATAGCCACACATAGAGCATGATTTAATCACATCGTAATTTAAGCTCTCTTACTCAAGAACTTACCTCGGGTGTTGTCGAACGATTCCGCTAACTATTCGACCACTTTTTCCTTCCCTTTATCGGATTTATTTCCCCTTTGCTCTTGAGCTTAATTAAACAAATAAATTGATTTCATCATTTAGGCATCAAAAAGATGAACACAAGGCACTTAGCCCATATTTATACATTAGACATTAAAGTCTCATACATGCAAAAATCATGCATCAACACAACATATTAGCTAATTTCTTTCCCCTTGGCCGAATATGCATGTCTATTTTTGGGGTCGATTTCAACACTTAATACACACATATACACACTAGTAAAGCATCCTCCCCCTTTTCATCAATTTAACACATGCATTGCTCATTAACATGCAAAGTTACATTCGGCCTTAGCACACATCTTGCTAGCCGATTCTTCTCCATTTAGCAACCAATGCACATATGTGCTCACACAAAAATGCTAAAAAGGAGGTTCAAGAATCATCAAGCCATCATCACATGCATCATTAACAAGCTTCATATTTTGCATGCAATGGCATTAACACAACCTCCACCTAGGCTGAATCTTAACTCATCCTCATGCCTCATCACCACAACATCAAACACCAACCAAGAATGATGCATCCATGGTCAAGTGCCAATTCCATCACATAGCAAGATTTAGACCATGGGCTAGGTAGAACTCAAGCTAACAACTAAAACATGCATGCATCTCATGGAACATCATCAAACATACCTTAGCCTAGCTACATGCATGGCCGAATCTCTTCACCTTTCTTCTTCTTTCCTCCTTAAAATTTTTGGCCAAGGATGAACCAAAGGATGAGAAAATTTTTTCTTTGTTTTTCTTTCTAATTTAGGCTAAATGAAGGTGAGAAAAGGATGAACAAAGATCTTCTCCTCTCTTTTCTTTAGCTCACGGCAATGGGGGGGAAAAGAATCAACTACACACTTTTTTTTTTGTGTAATCATCATACTCCTTTTCATTATTTAATTTCCATGCCTATTATTTTATTTTTTTCCACCCATGATGCACCAACAAAACATGTCTATGACATGTCTTGGCCATCAAACTTGGTCTACCATGCTTGTCATGGCCGGCCACTACTAGTAGGGGGGAATTTGACATGCAAGTCCCCCCTTTGTCCACATGCACTAATAGGTCCTCACACATTGACCTATCACATTTTAGAATTTTCTCACATAAGTTCTATTGACTAAATTCACATGAAATCAACCAAATTGAAGCTTGAAATTTTCACACATTCATAATTACATATTCTAGACAATAAGTATCACATTCAAACATTTCGGTGACTCGGTTTAGCGGTCCCGAAACCACTTCCCGACTAGGGTCAACTTTGGGCTGTCACAGCTTCGTTCCCTTTACTATTCGTAGATATCTTGGATTACTTTTGGGCAATCCCATCTTACATAGACCACTACATAAGAAGCACTCCATTGGCTTCTTCTCACTCTCTTTGCCTTTCTTAGCTTTAACACTACTCAATATCGAACCAAGCTTCAATGGTGCTTTACTTTACTATTGTCCCCTTCGATGGTAGAAAGCATGGATCGTTTTGGATAGTCACTCCTTGTGCTAATGGAGATTATTTTTACTGGTGGCCATGGGAGGAAGTTGTGTTTGACCGAAACACCGAGTTTGAATGAGTTTGAATGGGGTTGTTGTTAGCCAAATTTAGGGAGTAAAAAGAGGGATTTTTTAGTTGTTGAGGTGTGATCGGTTAGAGGGATTTTAGGAAGAAATTTGGGAATTTGAGTTATGGGGAGAGTGGTGCCGAATTGGTGTGTGGTCACTTCTTTTCTCTCCATTTTTGGTTGGTTATCAATTGTTCTTTTGGTTCTTTCCATTTCTCAATTTTGAAGCCGAATTGTGTTACAGGTCTTTCGGGCATTTTTTACTTGTTTTCCTTTTTATTACTTATTTCAATTTTCACTGCACTTTCTTCTCTCTCAATCGACTCTTATTAGACACCCCTTTTTCTATTTTTACTTTGGTCGAATTTTCCTTCTCTCCCCCTCCCTCTCAATCATTTTCTCTGACCGAATACCTCGTCTCTCTTCCTCTTTCTATTTTGTTTCAGTTTTGACAATTGATCTTCGACCATTCTATGGGTGCACGCGGTTCTTCTCTGTTCCTCTCCCTCTATTAATTTTTCCTTGGCTGAACATTGTTTAGTTCTCCTCTTCGGTCTTGGTTCACTGCATCATCGAGTCATATTCTGTACTATCATTATTTGAGGGAGCAAGTTGATTGGTGCGCCACTTAGGAACCAAGGGTGCGATTTTGATTAGCCTTCGGTATAGGAGTTTTTGGAGAACAGTTAACTTCAAAGCACTTCAGGTGTGTAATCACTGTCTTAACCGTAAATCGGCAAAAGCCAAAAAATAGGACAGTTGATGCCACATGGGCGTGCGATCGCTTGTGTGGTAACCCTAAGCGCATAAAACGTGGGTACTAGATTACGAGAGGCCATCATGGGCGATCTCATCGGCTTAGGCCGTTTTGGGCCATGTTGGGATGAAATAATGACCGAAATACCCCCATAGGGTAAAATGATCGAAATACCCCTATAGGGTAAAATGATCGAAATACCCCCATAGGGTAAATGACCAAAATACCTCTATGGGGTAAAATGACTGTAATACCCCTGTAAGGTAAAATGATTGTTTTGCCCTTATGAGTTAAAATGACGATTTTTCTCTTATGTGATAAAATAACAGTTTTGCCCTTATGTGGAAAAATAACTAATTTTCCCTTATGTGTTAAAATGACGGTTTTGCCTTTATGTGGTAAAAGATGGTTTTGCCCTTATGAGGTAAAATGACTATTTTGCCCTTTTGTGGTAAGATGACTGTTTTGCCCCTATGGGATGTATGTTTATATTTTAGCACGCTATGTGTAACTGTATTGATTACATGTTTAATATTATGATATGACATGACATGTTGCATGATGCATTGCATGGGGATGGGCTTATATATGATTCGAGGAACTGTACTGTACTGGCAGCTCTACTACAAATCATTGATGGCTCTAAGCCTATTATATGATAGCTCTGCTGCAAATACTATTTAGTGCCTCAATCAGTGCTAATTATGGAGTGTAGGGATGGTTGGGTTGATTATATCCCCACATGGAGTGTAGGGTTCGGCGGAGATGGAGTATAGAGGCTGGATGGGTAGGACTTGCATACTGCTTACTGTTACTGCAATGATTACTGTTACTATACTGTTTATTGTTACTGCAATGGGCCAAGGCCCAAACACATGACTGTTTTTGTATTGGGATGGGCTAAAGCCCAAACTAATCTTGTCACTATTACTAAAAGGGGCTTAGGCCCAGACTGTGTTTGTTGTCTGATTGATTGCTTATATGGGTTTACAAACTGAGTTTTTGTAAACTCACCCATCTGTTTTAACTGTACAGGTAATCCCCAGTCTTAGGAGGATCGGTGCTGGGAGGGACTCAAAGGTGGCCATACAACCGCTCTTGCTTCCTCATTGGATTTTTAATTTATAAGTAGTTTTTTTTGGTATTTTTATGTAATAAGGCCTCTATAATTTTTAATTTTTAATTTTTAGGGTTTATTTACTTTGATTTATATTTGCTAGTAGTAGGGTGCGGGTTTTCAAAAGATATGCATAATTTACCAAAATACTACGAATACGCAAAACCGTTTCAAAAGCTTCCGTAATAAACGAGATTTTGAAATTAATAACGTTTTAAAGTAAATGCTTTTGATAGTGACACAAGGTTTAAAATTTTTTTTCTAGATCACACAAAGAGGCTAAATAAACATTGGGCTTTTCAAATGATATCATGATTTATGAAAAACACTTCAATGTGACATCGCCAGATTCAGCCGTAACGTCCAAGCCGGGTTTAGGGTGTTACATAAAAAGGATGTAAATAATAGTGTAATTCATGGCAGATCACTCCTCGGTGTTGCAACTCTTCTTTTCCCAATGATTCAAATCATCCATGAAGAAGAGAAATACCTCATTCTCACCCAAATCAAGAATTTGGAGCATTAGCTCACTGAACCTCTTCACATACTCCCTAATTGTGCGTTGTCGTGTAAGCCAATGCAACTTAGCCTAAGTCTTATCTCGACATACGTTGAGTAAAATTGCCCTTTAAATTCACTATGGAACTCTTCCAAAGTCCCAATGTGGTACCACCTCGTCTCTCATTTATAGACTTACGACGCCACCATAACAAAGTGACATCAATAAAATACATAGCAGAAATATTTACCTTGGTAGTATCACCCATGATTCCTTTGGCACGAAAGTATCGCTCCATTCCCCATAAGAACTTGTCCACATTCTTTTTCGGATCTTATCCCATTGAACTCTTTCGACTTTAGGACATCTACCTTAGGCCTGGGTGTCGTAGCCAACACCTCATTACCCAAAGCAGCTTTGCAGATATTGAGCTCCCTCTTGATCTCCTCAATCGATTTTTTCAAGGTCGACACCATAGCCTTGAGAACTTCCTCTTTCTTAGATAGCTCACCTACAGTAGTGTTAGAAAAAATCCGGTTTGAAAATGATTTTCTTACATAGAAGAAAATAAAAATTTTGAAAACTGACTCTATTTGTGATATTTATAGCAATAAACCCTAAAATGAATTTGTACGTGTTTTCGTATAGTAATTATGCTTAAATTATTATAACTATTATATTGTGAATCTATGTATGTTTTTTCAAACCTTGAATTAATTATGATTTTGTATTAAACGGTGAGATTTGGACTAAATTGAAAAGGAGTTAAATATGAACTTACATGATGGAACTACCACGATGAAACTTTGTAAATAATCTTACACGTGGTTACAGGTTGATTTTCAATTATACTAAGCTTCATCATTTGTTGCGGACTCGAAGACATATATGACACATATTTAGCCTAGACTGGTAACCTATTGTCGTTTTAAATGTTTAGCTTGGATTGGTAACCTTACATGTATATAAAGATTTGGCCAAGCTATTTAATGTGTTAATATAAAGGTTTAGCCTAGACACGTAACCTGACATGAATATATGATCAGCTTAGACAAGTAACAGATGTGGTTAATTACCAATGATTATCAAGATTCCAGCATTTGTTGCGGACTCAAAGATACATGTGACATAGATTTAGCCTGGATTGGTAACCTTACATGTAAATAAAACTTTGGTCAAGCTATTTAATCTATCTATAACTTTGATCAAGCTATTTAATCTATCTATAAAAGGTTTAGCTTAGACGAGTAACCTAACACTAACAAATGTATTTAGCTCGGACGAGCAACAGAAGTGATTAGTATCAGTGTATTCAAATTCTTTTACGATATTTCATCAGGTAACTTATAAGATGTGAAATGAGGATTTGAATGATATGTTATGTGCTAATGATTAAAGGTAGTAAAATGGAAGACTTAATAAAAGTTTGAGTATTCATATGTGATGGAAATGTGGATGAATTGGATTTCAAAGATATGAAATGTTATGCTTAGTATTTGATATGTTACACGATGTAATATGGTTCAAGCTCACTTGATTGTGATTGTGATTTGATATGTTAGGTAAATTTGATTATATGCGTTATTTTAACCTATGTACCTATTATATAAAGTAAGTTAATTGTTTATACACATATGAGCTTACTAAGCATTCTATAATGTTTACCCTATTGCTTTTCTTTTCCTTTATTTTGTCTTGTGGAACATGTCGATTGGTTCAATTCGGAGATCACACTATCAAACTTCAATCTTGGTAGATTTTTTAATCATTTTAAACCCGACTATGTGGTATGTGTATTGGCTTGATATGGATAAGTGTTTATTTTGAATGATGATGAAATGGTCTTATTATATGCCTATTTTGAATATATATATGTTAAGTATATAAGTTTTGATATGTATATGTGCGTGTAAATATTGAATGATGACAACTTTGGTCTTTAGCAAATGTTTGATCTTGCTTAGTTTTGGACATGTAGGTAAATGTACATTTTTCATATGCTAAGCCTTAGCTAATGTGATTGCATGGTAAAGTTGGTGTTGGGATGCTAAGCATAATAGTGATAGTGATTAGTACTAAAAGTGTAACAACCCTGTTTAGACCCTAGTCAGAATAGAGGTTTCAGGACCACAAATCCGAGTAAAAAAATATTTTCATATTATTTTTCGTGCTTATTATATGTGAATTGATATCTGTGAAAATTCCGTATGAAAATTTAATTGTTTATGTGCCTAATTTGATAAAAGGACCTAATCGTGTAAAATGCAAAATTGTCCTCCTATTTGAATATTGGTCGAATTGATGTGTCTCTTTAAATGTGAGGTGCTTATGATGCAAATAGACCATGGTTATAGTTAAATGACATTGATGGACATCAGTTAGTGGAATTTTAATAATTTTATAAAGGTTAATTAAGTAATTATATAAATTAATGTTATTAATTATAACAAAACATGCATTTTGTGTCGATATTTTCCTTTGTTTGTCGAAAATAAGAGATTAAGAACACCATTTCTAGGGTTCAAGCATTTGGCATTCACATTTCTCAATTAAGGTATGTTTGAGCTCAATTTTTAGTGATTTTTATGTTTTTGTGATCGTTGCTCTGTATTCTATCAAGCCCATGCCTCAATTTCTGAATTTGATTATGATTTTAAGATGTGCCATTGTTGATAATGTGAGTTTTAAGAAGTTTGATGATAGTAAATGAAAGATATGTGTTAAATTACCATGTTTTGTATTGGAATTTTTGATGAATTTGAGTATTTTGGGATAAATTGTGAAAATGAGAAATAAATGAAAGATATGGGCTTATATGAATTACATGAATATTTAGCCTAACATGTGTAAAAGGAAATTTTGTGTATTTTGTGATTTTATGATTAGGGACTGAAGTGTTAAAAGGTGAAAATGTTAGGGCTAATTTGTAAAATGCCCTAAATATGTGTATATGGAGTGATTTGAATGAATGTGAGATTGAATAATTCAAATTTGAATTTGTATAGATCAAGAACCAAAGAAAAAGGAATTAGATCGAGGAAAGTCGAAAGTTGTCGAGTAGTAGATTTCGTCCGTTCGAATCTGTGCAATGTAAGTTGATATACAAATGAATGTGTTAAATTGAATTATTATTGCTTATATGATATTTGAATTGTGGTGAATAGATATGAGAGCTGAATATATGAAATTCGAGAAAGTTCAGACAATGTGACAACGTCAGAAAAGTCCCGTACGAACCATAGGAATAGCTAGGATACATATGTCATGACATAGGATTTTCGATATGTGATTTCGTGTCAGACCACGTCTAGGACATTAGCATCGATTTGAGATTTACGTGTAAGACCATGACTGGGACATCAGTATCGTATTTGATTTTGTGTAAGACCCTGTCTGGGACAATGGCATCGATATTTGATTACATGTAAGACCACGTCTGGGACGTTGGCATTGTACGAGCTTTCTGAGCTATTCGTGTATCCTATTTCATTCCGTACGGTTCAACGGGCATTCTGAGAAACGATTAACTATGTGAATGTGTATCCAATTCAGGTACGTTTGAAACGTATAACATGGTTGATAATGAAAGGTAACTATTAGTACAACTATGGACTTATGATATATGTAACACCCCTAACCCGTAACCATCGCCAGAATAGGTTAAGACGCATTACCGAACTTATAATAACATTAAGAACAATCATTAACAAAAAATCGTATCATTTCGGTAAATGTCATTCATTCACATTCAATAAGAACTTAAATCAAGCATACAAAGCCTAACTCATGCATTTGGGACCAATCTGATAACATATATAAGTTTCGAAAACTTAAAAAAAAATTCAACTTTTAAAAGGTCACAAGCACATGTGAACTGGCCGTGTACCTCACACGGCCTTAGACACGCCTGTGTGTCTAAGCCGTGGCAAAACAGGGAATACATACTGACTTATCCACACGGCCACAAGACACGCCCGTGTGCCAGACCGTGTAAAAATTAGGGAGGCTACTGACTTGGCCACACAGCAGACCACACTCCCGTGCGCCAGCCTGTGTGCCACACACGACCAATAGACACGACCGTGTGTTTAGGCCGTGCCAAAACTAGAGGGTATACTGAATTTAATTCGTAGGGTACCACAAGGGACACACAGCAGTGTAACACGACCATGTGTCGGACACGGCTAAGACACACACCCGTGTCTCTGCCCGTGTGGACAAAAATAGGCCATTTGAATAGCCATTTTGCCACCCCAATTTGGTTCAAACTACAAGCACCAAATCAAGCATAAATGCACAACCATTTCAGCCAATATCTATACCAAACCATACATAATTCATGCTACAACATTACCAATCATTTCAAATCTCAATTCATAAATAAATTCATACCAAAACTTAAACTAAAATCGTACCTAAACATACGATCAATACATCATTCAATCAAATGCTCAAAACTTACCAAAACTTCTCAACATTGACCATTTCTTTTGGTCAACCAAAACATACCAAAATTTTCACATTAGCATCACATATCATATACCATTATCAAACTATAAGTTTAAACACAAACTAGCCATATCACACGGCTAAATATGTACATCACAAAACATAATTCCACAACTTCTAGCCTATACATGCCATACTTTAATATATACATTTTCAAAATACCAAAATAAGGTTTGATAGTGTGGTGACGATCCTAGACGATCCCCGAGCTCACAGAAGCCTCGATATCTATAAAATAATGCAAACACACACAAAGTAAGCTTTCAAAAGCTTAGTAAGCCATATACAAATAAACATATTATTCAAAGCAAATAAGTATCATCAAATCATTTATACTTTGTATACCAATGCTAACACAAATCTCATATTCAAATACTTACCTTTCATTCTCAAATAGGCTATACAAAGTAAACATACCTGAATCTAATATGATTTCACAAATTTATTCATTTTCTCGGAATGCCCGTTTGAACCGTTCGAAAACATAAGGATACGCGAATAGCTCAGATAACATATACAATGCCAACATCCCAAATGTGGTCCTACATGTAATCAAACATTGATGCCACCATCCCAGACAAGGTCTTACATGAAGTCAAATACGATGCCAATGTCCCAGACATGGTCTTACACGCAAAACAGATATCAAAAATCCTATGTCATCAAATATGTATCTTAACTATTCCTAAGGTTCGTACAGGGCTTTTCAGACGTCGAAACTTTTTCGATACTTTTTCAAATAGCATATAATTAGCTCGAACATTCATTCATCACAATTCAATATCATATGAATAATAAGAATTCAATTCAAACACTTTTATTGTATATCGACTTACCTCATAGGGATTCGGATAGATAGAATCGGTTACTCGACGACTTTCAAAATTCCCTGATCTAATTCCGTATTCTTTAGTTCCCGATCTAATTTAAAATTCAAATTTAACTCATTTAATCACACATTCATTCAAAACAATCCATAAACCCAAATTTAGGGCAATTTGCAAACTATCCCTCACATTTTCACATTTTTACATTTTAGTCCCTAATTTACAAAATCACAAAATACTCATAATTTGCATATACTCATGCTTGTCCGAATATTCATAGCTCTCATACAAGTCCACACATTTCATTTATTTCACATTTTAGTCCCTCAAAATAGCATTTTTACAATTTAGCCCAAATTACTCAATTTCATCAAAAATCCAAAGATAAAACATGTAAACCCAACATCAAACTTTCATATTTCATCATATAACAACATAAAGCTCATGAATTCATCCATAGCACATTTCAAAATCATCAAAAAAATCAGAAATTGAGACATGGGCTTGATAGTATACAAAGTAACGATTACAAAAACGTAAAAATTATCAAAAATGGATCAAATAACATACCTAATTTCAAATTTAAAGTGTCGAAACCCTAAAACAAGAATATGGCTTCTTCTTTCTTTGTGAATTCGGAAAAATAGATGATAATCTGACCAAAATTATGTTTTGTTTTATTAATATATGTTTAATAAACTATTTACCAAATTACCCTTTTATAAACCATTATAAATTCATATATATTAAGGCCATAAATGTCCATTATCCATGTGAATAGCTTAATATCCACATAAGGACCTCTCATTAACAAAGACAAATCAAATAAGCACTTTTGCAAACAGCAGGCAACTTTTACATTTTATGCGATTAAGTCCTTTTTCAAAATTAAGCACACAAACAATCGAATTTTCAGACAAAACTTTCACATATGCTAATTCACACATCATAAGCACAGAAAATAATATTTAACTATTTTTCTGACTCGGATATGTGGTCTCGAAACCACTATTCCGATTAGAGTCAAAACTGGACTGTTACAATTATCCCCCTTAAGGATTTTCGTCCCCAAAAATCTTACCGTTAAACAAATTCAGATATTGTCATCTCATAGCATCTTCAGGCTCCCACATGGCCTCTTCAATACCGTGTCAATGCCACATCACTTTTACTAATGGAATTTTCTTATTTCGTAGTTCTTTAACCTCGCGAGCTAAGATACGGATCGAATTTTGTTCGTAAGTCATATCAAATTGAATTTCAATCTTAGACGGGGAAATCACATGCAACGAATCAGATCTATATCATCGAAGCATCGATATTTGAAACACATCATGAATCTTTCCTAACTCTGGTGGCAACAACAATCTATATGCTACCGGCCCAATACGCTCGGTAATCTCATACGGCCCAATGAACCTCGGACTCAATTTGCCTTTTCTACCGAACCGAAGTAATTTCTTCCACAGAGACACCTTCAAAAACACTCTATCGCCGATATCAAACTCAATATCTTTTCTTTTCAGATCCGCATAAGATTTCTGACGATCAGAAGCTGCTTTTAAGCTATCTCGGATCACTTTTACTTTATGTTCAGTTTCTTTTATCAAATCAATTCTGTGAATCTTATTTTCACTAAACTCAGTCCAATACAAAGGTGTACAACATTTACGACAATATAAAGCTTTGTATGGTGCCATTTTAATGCTCGACTAAAAACTATTATTATAAGTGAATTCAATCAAGAGCAAATATTGTTCCCACGTACCTTCAAACTCAAGAATGCAACATCTCCACATATCCTCGAGTATCTGAATAATCCACTCGTATTGACCATCTGTTTGTGGGTGAAAAGCAGTACTGAAGTACAATTTAGTATCCAGAGCATCTTGTAATTTCTTCCAAAATCGTGATGTGAATCTCGGATCTCTGTCTGACACTATAGACAATGGCACATCATGCAATCTCACAATATCGGAAATGTATAACTCAGCCAACTTATCTAGTAAGTAATCAGATCGAACAGGAATAAAATGAGTTGATTTCGTCAATTGATCTACTACGACCCAAATAGCATCTTTCTTTCTCGGAGATAAGGGCAAACCCGAAACAAAATCCATTGTTACTCGATCCCATTTCCACTCCAGAACCATAATTGGTTGTAACAAACCAGATGGCGCCTGATGTTCAGCTTTAACTTGCTGACAGATCAAACATTTCGAGACAAAGTAAGAGATATCTCTTTTTATTCCAGACCACCAATAATGTTATTTTAGATCATTATACATTTTCGTACTACCCGGATGCACAGATAACTGACTATTATGAGCTTCACTCAAAATCATCTGAATAAACTCTGGATTTCTCCGGACACAAATTCTATCTCGGAATCTCAGACAATTATCTTTATCAACTCTGAATTCTGAATCAAACTCTACATCACACTTAGCTCGTTCAACTAAAATCTCATTATCAATCTTCTGAGCTTCGATAATCTGCTGTAAGAACAAAGGTCTTGCTTCCAATTCAGCTAAAACTGAAACATCTTCGGACAAAACCAAATGAGCATTCATCGCATACAAAGCAAACAATGACTTTTGACTCAAGGCATCAGCAACAACATTTGCTTTTCTCGGATGATAATCTATCACAAGTTCATAGTCTTTAAGCAATTCAAGCTACCTTCTCTATCGTAGATTCAAATCTTTCTGAGTCATCAGATCCTTCAAACTCTTATGATCAGAATATACGTGACAGTTCTCACCAAATAGATAATGGCGCCAAATCTTTAAAGCAAACACAATCGCGGCTAACTCAAGATCATGTGTCGGATAGTTCTTTTCGTGCGGCTTCAACTGTCTCGAAGCATAAGCAATGACTTCGCCTTCTTGCATCAAAACACATCCCAGACTAATCAATGAAGCATCACTATAAATCACAAATTCTTTACCCGATTCAGGTTGTACCAATACCGGAGCTTCAGTCAACAAAGTTTTTAACTGATCAAAGCTACTTTGACAGTTTTCAGACCATTCAAACTTCACATCTTTTTGAAGCAGCTTTGTTAACGGAGTTGCAATCATAGAAAAGCATTTTACGAACCTTCTATAATAACCGGCAAGTCCCAAAAAACTACGGACTTCAGAGACATTCTTCAGAGGTTTCCAATCCAGAATAGCTAAAATCTTTCTCGGATTAACTCGAATACCAGATGCTGATACAATATGACCAAGAAAACCAACTTCTCACAACTAAAATTCACATTTACTAAACTTTGCATATAATTGATTATCTCGTAGAATCTATAGCACTAATCTCAGATGCTCGGCATGTTCAGATTCATCACGTGAATAAATCAATATGTCATCAATGAATACAACAACAAATTGATCTAGATACGGTCTAAAAATTCTATTCATCAAATCCATAAAGATAGCAGGTGCGTTAGTTAATCCGAAAGACATAACTAAGAACTCATAGTGGCCATACCTCGTTCTGAAAGTAGTTTTCGAAATGTTTGAGTCTTTTACTCATAACTGATAATAGCTCGATCTCAAATCTATTTTTGAAAATATAGCAGCTCCTTTCAACTGATCAAACAAATCATCAATTCGAGGCAGAGGATACTTATTCTTGATAGTCACTTTATTCAACTGAGGATAATCTATACACATTCTCATTGTACCATCTTTCTTTTTCACGAATAGAACCAGAGTGCCCCAAGGTGAGAAACTCGGTCTAGCAAACCCTCTATCGATTAATTCTTGCAACTGAGACTTTAATTCTTTTAATTAGGTCAGAGCCGTTCTATACAAAGCTATCAAAATCGGAGTAGTACCAAGTACCAGTTCAATGCAAAATTCTACTTCTCTAACTGGAGGTAAACCCAGAAGTTCTTCAGGAAACACATCAGGGAACTCACAGACAACAGGCACTGATTCAACTTTCTTTTCTGACATTCTCGAATCAATCACATAAGCAAAATAGGCTTCGCAACCCTTTCTCACACTATTCAAAGCTTTCATCAAAGATATTACAGTAGGCAATCCATTCAAATCACTAGATTCAATTCTGACTATTTTATCATTTTTGCATCTCAAATCAATAGTTTTCCATTTGCAGTTCACAACAACAACATGCAAAGTTAACCAATCCATACCCAGAATTATATCAAATTCATCGAAAGGTAACAACATCAGATTAGCCAGAAAATAAATGTCTCGAAACATTAACAGACAATTCTTGCAGACTTTATCAACTAAAACACATTTGCCTAGGGGGTTTGAAATTCTAATTACAAATTCAATAGACTCTACAGGAAAAGTCTTACTATTCACTAAGTTCATACATATATATGAATGAGTTGATCCAGGATCTATCAAAGCAATCACAGAAGTATCATAAAGAGTAAATGTACCCGTAATCATATCTAGCGACGAAGATTCCTCACAAGCTCGAATAGCATAGGCTCTGGTAGGTGCACGAGCCTCGGATCTAACAGTTGTATCTTTTGTCCCTATCTGATTGCCACTTACATTTCCATATTTCTGGGAGGTTTACCACAAGAAGCATTTCCACTCGATCTTGAATTTTGCACACTTTCTTGCTGGACAGATTTAGGGAAATCATGATAAAATGGTCTAACGATCCACATCTGAAACAAGCCCGATCATACAGTTTACAATTACCGGGATGTCTTTTACCACAATGCTTACACTCAGGGCGATCAGATTTAGCATTTCCGACACTAGCAACAGATGTGGGTGGAGCTTTGAAGTTTGAATGCATCTAGCACGATCTCTATTCGAATATCCCACATTAACCTTTGAACGACTATTATCATCTCTAAACTTCTTTGATGCAGGTTGAAATGACTTGCTCGATGGTCTCTTTCGCACTTCTCTAGCTTTATAATCAGCTTTTCTTTTCTCTTTCCCAAGATATTCAGCTTTACATGCTCGTTCAACAAGCACAAAAAATTCTTTAATCTCAAGAATCCCAACTAGCAAACGAATATCTTCGTTTAAGCCATCCTCGAATCTTTTGCACATTATTGCCTCGGAAGATACATATTCACGAGCATACTGACTTAATCTTACGGATTCCTATTCGTATTATGTGACAGACATACGGCCTTATTTAAGCTTAAAAAACTTTTTACGTTTCTGATCGATGAATCTCTGACTAATATATTTCTTTCAAAATTCAGCTTGAAAGAAATCCCAAGTAACCCGTTCACTCGGAGCTACAGATGTCAAAGTCTTCCACCAATGGTACGCCGTATCTCTCAGAAGTGAAACAGCATATTTTATACATTCTTCAGGATTCAAAGACAATTCATCAAACACTCTGATCATGTTCTCTAACCAGAACTCGGTCTTTTCAGCATCATCATTCACTGTAGCTCGAAACTCTTCAGCTCCATACTTTCTAATCATATCTACTGTAGGCTTACTTATATAAACCAGATTCACTGATGGCATAACAGGAGCTTGTGCCGAATTAACCGGGAGTGGAGGTTGTTGAACAGCTAGATTGGTTCTAATATATTGGCTAAACCAATCGTTCATCATCTTATAGAAGGCTTGTCTAGCCTCACCATCACGGCTACTCGTAGCCGATCTAGAATTGGATGGCGCTGTCCCTTGCGCAGGAGCAGGCACATTACTTTCGACATCATCTGTTACGGCTTGATCAGAATCCATTTGCTATATAAAAGCACATTTCAGTGTCAGGATTCATTACACTATCACAGTTCATAAATATGGCATGTATAGCTACACTCACATACATTATGGTAGTCCTAGAACCGATTAAACCATAGCTCTGATACCAATCAAATATAACACCCCTAACCCACAACCGTCGCCGGAATAGGTTAAGAGGCATTACCGAACTTATAATAACATTCAGAACAATTATTAACAAATAATTGTATCATTTCGGTAAATGTCATTCATTCACATTCAATAATAACTTAAATCGAGCATACAAAGCCTAACTCATGCATTTGGGACCAATCAGATAACATATAAAAGTTTCAGAAACTTAGAAAATTTTTCAACTTTTAAAAGGTCACACGCACGTGTGAATAGGCCGTGTAACTTACACGGCCTTAGACACGCCCGTGTGTATAAGCCGTGGCAAAACAAGGCATACATACTGACTTATCCACACGGCCACAAGACACGCCCGTGTGCCAAACCATGTGAAAATTAAGGAGGCTACTGACTTGGCCACACGGCTGACCACACGCCCGTGTGCCAACCCGTGTACCACACACGACCAATAGACACACCCGTGTGTCTAGGCCGTGTCAAAAATGGAAGGTATATTGACTTTAATTTGTAGCGTTCCTTAGGGGACACACGGTCGTGTAACATGACTGTGTGTCCCACACGGCTGAGACACACACTCGTGTCTCTGCCCGTGTTGACAAAAATAGGCCATTTGAATAGTCACACCCCAATTTGGTGGTCAACCTACAAGCACCAAATTAAGCATAAATGCACAATCATTTCAGCCAATATCTATACCAAACCATACATAATTCATGCTACAACATTACCAATAATTTCAAATCTCAATTCATAAATAAATTTATACCAAAACTTAAACTAAAATCATATCTAAACATACGATCAATACATCATTCAATCAAATGCTCAAAACTTACCAAAACTTCTCAACATTGACCATTTCTTTTGGTCAACCAAAACATACCAAAATTTTCGCATTAGCATCACATATCATATACCATTATGAAACTATAAGTTTAAACACAAACTAGCCATATCACATGGCTAAATATGTACATTACAAAACATAATTCCACAACTTCTAGCCTATACATGCCATACTTTAATATATACATTTTCAAAGTACCAAAATAAGGTTTGATAGTGTGGTGACGATCCTAGATGATCCCCGAGCTCACGGTAGCCTCGATATCTATAAAACAATGCCAACACACACAAAGTAAGCTTTCAAAAGCTTAGTAAGCCAAATACAAATAAACATATTATTCAAAGCAAATAAGTATCATCAAATCATTTATACTTTGTATACCAATGCTAACACAAATCTCATATTCAAATACTTACCTTTCATTCTCAAATAGGCTATACAAAGTAAACATACCTGAATCTGATATGATTTCACAAATTTATTCATTTTCTCAGAATGCCTGTTTGAACTTTTTGAAAACATAAGGATACACGGATAGCTCAGAGAACATATACAATGCCAATGTTCCAGATGTGGTTTTACATGTAACCAAACATAGATGCCACTGTCCTAGACAGGGTCTTACATGAAGTCAAATACGATGCCAATGTCCTAGACATGGTCTTACACGCAAAACAGATATCGAAAATCCTATATCATGACATATGTATCCTAACTATTCCTAAGGTTCGTACGAGGCTTTTCAGATATCGAAACTTTGTCGATACTTTCTCGGGTAGCATATATTTAGCTCGAACATTCATTCATCACAATTCAATATCATATGAAAAATAAGAATTCAATTCAAACACGTTTATTGTATATTGACTTACATCGTAGGTATTCGGATAGATGGAATCGGTTACTGAATGACTTTCGAATTTCCCCGATCTAATTCTTTATTCTTTAGTTCCCGATCTAATTTCAAATTCAAATTTAACTCATTTAATCCATTCATTCAAAACAATCCATAAACCCAAATTTAGGGCAATTTGTAAACTATCCCTCACATTTTCACATTATTACATTTTAGTCCCTAATTCACAAAATCACAAAATACACATAATTTGCATATACTCATGCTTGGCCGAATATTCATAGCTCTCATACAAGTCCACACATTTCATTTATTTCACATTTTAGTCCCTCAAAATAACATTTTTACATTTTAGCTCAAATTACTCAATTTCATCAAAAATCCAAAGACAAAACATATAAACCCAACATCAAACTTTCATATTTCATCATATAAAAACATAAAGCTCATGAATTCATCCATGGCACATTTCAAAATCATCAAAAAAATCAGAAATTGAGACATGAGCTTGATAGTATACAAAGCAACGATTACAAAAAGTAAAAATTATCAAAAACGGATCAAATCGCATACCTAATTTTAATTCAAAGTGTCAAAACCCTAAAACAAGAATATGGATTCTTATTTCTTTGTGAATTCTGCAAAATGGATGATAATGTGACCAAAATTATGTTTTGTTTTATTAATATATGTTTAATAAACCATTTACCAAATTACCCTTTTATAAATCATTATAAATTCATATTTATTAAGGCCATAAATGTCCATCATCCATGTGAATAGCTTAATACCCACATAAGGGCCTCTCATTAACAAATACAAATCAAATAAGAACTTTTACAAACAGTAAGCAACTTTTACATTTTACGCGATTAAGTCCTTTTTCAAATTTAAGCAGACAAACAATCAAATTTTCAGACAAAACTTTCACATATGCTAATTCACACATCATAAGCATAGAAAATAATATTTAAATATTTTTCTGACTCGGATATGTGGTCTCGAAACCATTTTTCTGACTAGGGTCAGAACGAGACTATTACAATATATGTAATTGAATTATGAACAAATGAGCAATATGAGACTTATGGATAAGTGATTATATTTTGCTATGAGTTACATGAATGAATTATGTTATGTGATAAATTTATTTGCATATGGCTTACTAAGCTTTTGAAAGCTTACTTTGTGTGTGTTTTCAATTGTTTTATAGATATCGAAGCTACTAGGAGCTCGGGGATCATTGAGGATCATCACCACACTATCGAACTCTATTTTGGTACATTTTGGAAATGTGAATATTGAAATATGGCATGTATAGGCAAGAAGTATTTGAATATATTTGGAAATATGCATATCTAGCCATGTGATATGGCTTGGTTTTGGTTGTGTTTATAAATGACTTTTGAGTATAAGTTATGTGATGTAATATGGGCAATATAATGTGTTCATGAATGGCTAGTAGAATTGGTCATTTTGGTAAGTTGTGGTATGTGCCTATTTTGGAATTTGGTAAGATTTTGACATGTGAATGAATGAAGTAAATTGATATTATGAATCATATGTTTGGTATGACTTTAGCTTATGAGTTAGTATGTTTTGGTTTGGATATAAACATGAAATTGGTTGGTGATTATATGAAATGAAGAATGTACATTATGTGATTGAAATTGGTTGAATTTGTGATGAAATTGTTATCTATTTGTTGCTTGTAGGAAGGACCCTTAATGGGTGGCATGTTGGCCATGTAAATGACCTATTTTTTTCCACACGGGCAGGGACACAGGCGTGTGTCTCAGTAGTGTTACTCGAGGGCCATTTTGAAATGAGCCTGAGCAGATCACACGGTCGCATACACACAGGCGTGTGCTAGGCCGTGTGGCCAAGTCAATTTTGAGCACGGGCTAGACACACGGGCGTGTGATTGGCCGTGTAGCTAAGTCAGTAGCCTCCCTAATTTTCACATGGCCTGGCACACGGGCGTGTCATATGGCCGTGTGGATAAGTCAGTATGTATGCCCTGTTTTTCCACGGCCTAAAAACACAGAAGTGTCTAATGCCGTGTGAGGCACACGACCTGTTTACACGGGCGTGTGACCTTTGTAACTTAGAAAAATATTTAAGTTTTGAAAAATTTTGTATTTGCTCGGTTTAGTTTCGACCTCTTTCTAAAGCATATTTAAGAGACTTTATGTTGATGTTTGACTATGTTGCTATGATGTTTGTGAAATGAATGCGAAATGTTTTAATATGTCCGATAATGTCTTTCAACCCTAATCCGACAACCGATATAGATTAGGAAAGTTACAAAAAGGATTAGTGATGATTTGAGTAATGTCATGTATGGCAAATGGCATGTTTGAACTAATAGATGAATGGTAATGTATTAAAATTGTATATAGTCACTAGGTAAGATATATGTGGAAGTTGTATGTATAAGTATCTTTGCAACATGATAGCATAGTTGTTTAGATTTGGTTGGTTCATGGTATATTGTTGAAGTTGATTAGTATTATAGATGTGTGACCTTTTTGGGTAGATTTTGAATAAAATTGTACAGGTTAAATGTGCATCATAAAGTCTCAATTATGTTTGTATTAGGTTTGAGCATGAAAAGAACTTGAATTTCATATTCTTGGACTTTACCTAGGAAGTATTGATACCTTTAGCTATGGTATCGATACTTTACCAAATGAACAATGTTTTAAAATCGACAAAATGCAAAATTTGTATCGATACATGTGGCTTAAGTATCAATACCTAAATCTTTGTATCGGTACCTTTTTAATTTAATTAGATTTTTAAGAATATGAAGCTAAATATGGTATCGGTACCTAGTTTGGGTATCAATACCCATGCTCAAACTTTGAATTGTTTTCAATTTGCTCCTTCTTTATGCTCAGATCGATTTTATAAATATGTAAGCCCAATTAAATTCCATTTTTTTTATTGTTATTGCACATGAATTTATGAAATGATTTCATGTTATTTGGCATTAATTTATAATTATATGTAACTATTCTGGTAATTATAGTAGCATCCTGTAATTTGGGTCTGGCGATCAGGCCGGGTATGGGGTGTTACACTTGTCATTCCTAGCTTTTAACCAAACGATCTTCTCCGCTATTCTCATACCATGAACTACTTCAGGTGTGGGCTCGAATGATTCGAAATCAAAACATAGAACTAAAAGTAGTTTTTTTCTTTAGTGTGAAAACGAAAAATCTCTTATCAAATAGAAACTGGAAAATTTTGTTATTTCTTAAACTAGATTCAATAGTTGAGAACAAATGCTCTCTATTTTTAGGCAGAGTAACAATATCATAAAGTTGTGTAACTAGCCTTACCGGTGCCATCTATTTATAGGAAGAGAAGGTAAAACTTTTGTTGAATTGTAGAAGTTTATTTCAACTAGAAAAACAAACTCCTAGCCTAACTAGAAGTATAGGTGGTGGCAACCCTAGTTAACATGAGACCCCTTTTAATATAAGGGGCTTTTGGGCCTCTCCCATATTGGATCCAATTACAAGTACTTCCAAGGCTTTTAACCCAATATTTTATAATTTGATATAACCTAATTTTTTTTTTCAAAATAAACTTCTAAATATATTTCCAATTAAATAATCTTCTCAACCCAATTCTATTTTCGTTAAAATCATGACAAATTTACTCAACGAGAAATATATTTAATATTTCCACATTCAATGGTTCGCTATGACCAAATGATTTATTTCCATTTTCAAACTTCATTTAAGTTGAAAAACATAAATTCATTTCCAAGTCATTTTCATTTTCATTTTGGAGAAAATCACATTCATTTTCAAATGATTTTATTTCTCTATTTTCATTTTCATTTTCATTTTGGAGAAAACCATAATCATTTCCAAATGTTTCTCATTTCTTTATTTTCACCATTTCTATTCATTTGATTCAAAATGCAATTCATTTATGGTTTTAACAAGATAGCATAATGACTGATTTGACATATGCAATTGAGGTTCATCTTTTTTCCTATTAATTATAAACTCATTTAGTCACGAAATCATTCCATTATAGTATCGTGACTAAGCTCTCCCCAATGACATACCATTATGAAAGCAGCTCGATCGGTTCTCATCCAATGATCTTGTTATAAGTGTGTTACCTTCATAGGATATCCTTAATCTCTTTAGGATAACATCCGTTCTCCTAATATGGTCCTATTTTATCTCATGGTAACCATTACATCTTTCTTCATAAAAGTAAATTATTATCAAATGGTAATCAAGTCATTCGTCACAAAGAAAAATGACCTGTGACCACATTTACTTTTCATCTACCATGTAATGCCAATGAGAGGATATCGTTTACCCATGTCTCGGACTATGAATTCTACTATTGTGAATGACGCTACATAATATAGAAGTCATATACCCAACTCACCAGCTTTCGGTTCCTTGTCTATTTGAACTCAAGTTTTTACTTACACCAAAGTATACAAGTCAAGCATACATATTTTGCATCCACTTAGGATTTAGGTATGCCATACTATGAATGTCACAAGTGAATAAATCCATAAATGGATCCAAGATCTATTCTCATTGTAACATTTCGTTTTTCAGTGGTGTCAAGAACAGTGGTTTTGGAAACATAATTCCGGCTAGTAAGTGATCTGTCGTAATTTGAAGTAGTAGATTAAACTAATTTCTGCACTTTAGGAGCTTGAAAGTGAGAATTTTCATTAAGTTTTAGTTATGTTTTTATAAGTTTTCTTTAAATCAATAAAATGTGTAAATTGAGTTTTTTTATTGACCTTAGGGCCTAAATGAGGCCTAAGGGTAAGCTAATGAACTTTGCAAGTGTGCATGAGACAATTAAAAGGTGTAATAAACTGATACTAGTCATGTCGCAACACAGAATGATCAATGTCACGACATAGGAAGTAGAATGGAGAAATTACAAGACTGCTTTCGATGTTGCAACACAACCTAAGGGTGTCGTGACATGCCCCTGAAGATATTCCAAAAGGAGTATACTAACTCCTATGTTGCGACATTGACTTTGGAAGGGAATTAAACATGAGCCAGAGGCTATTTTGCTCTGCACAATCAAACTTAAAGTTCGGGAACATCAATTAACTTAAGGTTAAAGACGATGGCCACCTAAAATCTATAAATAAGCTCATTTTCACATGTTATGGACACCAATAACTTAGTCTAGAATTCTACTTTTAATTTTAATTTAGCCTTTCTTTCTTCTTAGGTTTTTAGATTTATTTTCAAGTTGTTCTTTTTTTATCTCGAGAGATTTGATTGGTGGAGACAATCAAACTTGTAGATTCACATAATTCTTAATACAAATTAGGCGTTTTCTTAAACTCTATGCTTCGATTCATTCTTCATGTTCTATCTTTATATGGTTTTTATATTGTTTATGAAAACCATGAGGAATTAGTCCTTCTATGGGGATTAGCGAGCGAAGGTATGATCCATTAACTATTTTGTAGGGGTACTCAACGGATTAGCTTTTTTGGAAAGGAAGAACCTAAAACCCTAGGCTTGACAATCCTAGGAAGTCATCAAGGTAGGAATTAATCCAAAATTGGTATGTCCTATCCGTAAACACCTTTACCCCAAGCCGGTCTGGACTGTGAGGTCGGAAGATAAGTAGTCCTTGTTGACTCGTTATTTGAGTGGAAGATCAAAAGATCCTGATGGGATAACGACTAGTTGATTGACGAGGAACCCGAACCGACAGTTGATGGGGATTACCAAAGTGAGCTAATCACCCATAATCAGATTTGATTTATTCTATTTGTTGATCTCTTGATTTATTAATTCTTTCCTTATTATTTTTTATTATTTCTCAATAACCCCCTTTTTATTATGTTTTCGCACTATAACTGATTTAAAGTACTAATTATATCTTTAAGCGTTCAAGTTAAAATTTATCTAGCACTAGCTTCCCTTGGGCATGATCCTCGAAGTACTCACTTACTCCACTGTAACTATATTACAACTGGACCCGTACATTTACAAATACCGCCTCATCGATATATCTTTTACTGAAGTATTCACACTTTGGATGTTAGTATGTCCGGAGGCGGTCAAGTTGTTGGCGCCATTGCCAGGAGACAATGTCATTAGTTTGATTTTAACTTTTTTCACTTCAAAAAGAATAATTAGGAAATTTTTTAAGTCATAGATACGATTTATTTAGCCACAAGTAAAACTACTAATATTATGCAAGTCTTAAGGACATTATTTGATATAGACAGTCTACAGTCTAGCATTTCCTGTCCTGTCATTCATAACTCACATTTTGAATTAAATACTTCTTTACTAACATGGATTTATGAAAATGTCAGATTTACCTATCGTAAAATTGAGGACCTTATAACATTCTTACAGAAATTTGATCATATATGTAGAATCGTTACTTACACAAGCGTTCTACTAGATACTAACAAATTGTTATTAATTCCATTTACACTGGATGGGAAGGCAAAAATATGGTTAGAAGTGCTTCCCCCAGACACCATTACTATTTAGACTGAGTTTGTGCACTTCGCGGAGAATTACCCATGACCAAGGTACTAAGTACTTATACACATTTTATTTTATTTTAAGCAAAGTACTACTGAAACATTGGAACAGACGTGGGAAAGGTTTAAAACAATTCTCATATCCATATTAGGTGAGGGGATACACTTCGCAGTTCATATACAATATTTCTATTATGGGTTGGACAGTTAGAATAAACGAAAATTTGACATTATGACTGGTGGAAGTATTTGGATGAAAACTTATAAGGAAATAATGGAAATACTGGAGAAATTTAACATTAATGAATCTACCTGGGAGGAATGACATGAAGTGGAAATCAAGAGGCTAAAAAATAAATAAATAAATAAATAAAACAAAGAATAAGAATGTACCCAGTTGGAGTTAATTTCCATGGCATAAATTTTAAAATTAATTTTAATAAATTTTAATAAAATTAAATATTTCATAGACATGAATTATTTTCATCCAAAATAATAGCTGGCAAAGGTGTTTTTTTTTTGCCCTCGAGCCTAAATTAAATAAAATTTTTAAATAGTTTTATTTAAAATTTAATTGTTAAATATATAAATATTACTATAAATTATTATATTTTATTATTTTTGAAAGGGATAAATCTCAAAATTATACATTAACTTTGATTTGGTGCAGTTATACACATAAAACTTTGGTTGTGGTTCAAATGTATAAATAAAACTTTAATTTTGATTCAATCATACACATTTAAAGAAATGAATACATCAATTTATTTTTTTTATATTGGATAGATATAATTATTTGTGTATGTAATATATAAATATAAAATGATGTTATATCAATAATTATATTAGTAATATGTGAGAATGGGATCAAATCGAAATTTAATATATAAAATTGCACAACATCAAAGTTTATATATAAAATTATACATTAGACTAAAGTTCATGTATAATTTTTATATTTATCCCTTTTTAAAATAGTAATATGGGTTATTTGGATGGTTTAGGCCAGATCAAGCCCAAACCCAAACCTGGACTTTTTTAAATACAGATTTGGTTTATGAACAGGTCTATTTATCAAATGGTTACAAAATAAGTTACTTTTTTTTTAAATATAAACTTCTTATTAGAGGTTTTTTTTTCACTTTTCAAAATAATTTTATTTATGAAATGTTGAAAATTTTGTTAAAAAAATTTAACAAAAAATATAACATATTTTAGTCTGCACAATCATTTTATGCGATGCATGAGTTTTTTTGAAGTTTTGTTATGTTTAGAATTAAAAATGTTTTAAAAATTTTAAGTATTTACACTAACATGCATACATGGCTATTGAAAAAATTTAAAAGGAATAAAGTATATATACTACAATTTTCATTTTAACGAAGATAGCTTTATTAACTGTTTATGATTGTGTTAAATAGAATAAAATTTATGTTATTAATAAGTTTTGAGAGCACTTTAATTTTTAGATTTCTTTAACAATTTACCTTTTTTAAATAAAATTTTTTAACTAATAAATAAAAAATTTATTTTATTATAGTTCATACTAAATGACTATTTTATTCTAATTATGATTCGTTATATACTAATTGTGATACATTATATGAATTTCATTATAATAAATTTCATCATATGTATTTTATATTAACATTTAATCAAGTAATATATTTAGAATATTACAAATAATTTCATTCGTGATTCACTATATGAATTTTATATTAATATTTATAGGATTGAGATTTAAAAAAATAAACAAGTTTAAAACATTTAGTATAAATAGATTTCATAAATAAAAACTTAATAGATTCCATAAACACATTTTCATCTATGTTTAATATAGAAAATTGTATATAATAATTTAAGGCAATATTTTTATCAAATAAAATATTAAATTACAAAATATATAAAAATATAAAATGATTCAAATTTATTTATAATATTAAACATAAAAGTAAATTTATACAAAATTATAAAATAATTTTAATATCTTTAATTGATACATATACCCAAATTTGTGCATCATCAAAGTAAGAAAAGTAATATACAATATTACAAAATTTTAGATCAAAGTTGATGTGGACAGCTTATATTAATGACACATGGACAAATTTTGTGTTAAATGATAGGTGCTAAAAGTAATATGTTTTAATCTCATTCTTAATGTGTTTTTGGGTGATTATTCGATGTTAATGGTGAATTTTATGCTCATGATCTTTTAAATTCATGTTTTTATACTTAGGAGAGCATTTAGGAGCAAAAGGAGTGAAAAACAAATGAAAATCAGAAAATTGAAGTGAGTTATATAAGGCACACAGGCTGACCCTTTCCACACGGCCTAGCCACATAATAGGTGTAATAGCCCGATTTTGGGGGCTAGTCGAAATAGTGGTCTCGGGACCACAAATTTGGATTCGAATAAAATATTTTATCATTATTTTGGAATCATTGCATGTTTATATTAGTGTACGAAAAATTTGGTGAGTTAATTTTGACGTTTGTGAGCCCAATTGCAAAAAAAAAAGACTAAATCACATAAAGTGCAAAAGTCCTAATTTGATAGCTAAATGTGTTATTTTATTATGGAATGAAAATTTAGGGATTTTAAAGGGCAATTAGACCCTTAAAAGAAAGCGTAGCCGGCCATAGAGTCAAAGAGGAGACCATTTTCAAATTTGGTGAGTTAGGTAGCTTATTTTTTACTAAAATAGAAATAAATAAAGGAAGGATGATATCATCCCTTTTTCATCTTCTTTCTCTACCAAAAATAAGCCATTAAAGGGGGTTTGAAAGCTTAAAATTTTCAGCAACTTCAAGCACTCCATGTCCTTTGTTGATGATTTTTGTACTTTGAGACCCTTGAAGCATAAGCTTTCAAATAAGGGGTCTATTTTGCAAAATGGTTGAAAGTTTAGGGTTTTTCCATGAGATCATCTGGCATTTTTTCTGAAATTTTATGGAAGAATATGAGTCTTGGGTGTGACATAAACAACTTTTGTGAAAGGTGTTAGCATGAAAACACCTAAAGGGACCATTTTACAGAAGTTGTAAAATAGATGGAAAATGTGTGAAATAGTGGGAATTTGGAGTTGCTATAAGATTCAAAGAGGTTCGAATAGTCTTTAGAAATAAATAAATTCGATAAAAATTGATTTTCGAACCGAGGGGTAAAATGGTCATTTTGCAAAAGTCTAGGGGCAAAATGATCATTTAGCCCAATTGTGAATTGTTGAGTGTTTAGGTTGATAAAGTGACTTAATAAGTGCATTTTGTTATTATAGATCAAGAAATACCGAGTCCGAACCTAGATCAGGGGAAAGCCAAGCAAACCGACTAAATCGGCTAATCGCCACATTTTGTAATCCGAGGTAAGTTGTATGTAAATAATACAACTACATTTGTAATTATATGTGCTTGAATTATTACAACATAAATTGCTTGATTATGAAATTGAGAATGTATAATGATAAATGAGATAGTAGAATTTTCGTTGGAACCTTAGGAAGTAAATCAAATATTCATGCCATTACATTTGGGTCATTCGTGTGTGAGCTAGTGTAAGACATGTCTGGGACATGCATCGGCCACATTATGAGAGCCAGTGTAAGACCATGTCTGGGACATGGCATCGACATTGAGACGAAGGCTAGTGTAAAACATGTTTAGGACATGCAACGGCCCCGAGACGTAAGCCAGTGCAAGACATGTCTGGGACATGCATCAGCTACGAGATGATAGTCAGTGTAAGACCATGTCTGGGACATGGCATTAACTTGAGATATAAGCCAGTATAAGACCATGTCTAGGATATGGCATTGGCACCTTACCTTATGCTTGAGGCTTATGTAATATCCAATAGTATTCCGAATGATTCAACGGTAAAAGTTATGTTCTTAAGCTAACAAGAAAGTATAACCGTGCTGTGAGTGGTACAGGTACCTAATTGGTACGTATGATATATGAGCTTAATATAATATGTGACTTGTATTGATGGTAATGAGTAAGTTATGCTTATGCCTACCTTGGTGTTGTGAGCATGTTGATTATTGATAAATTGTTGTTGTATACTTACTTATATGCAACTTACTAAGTTGTTATGCTTACTCCTTTCCCTTTTCATTTCCTTATAGTGCCGCCTAACAAGCTCAAGAATCACCGGAAGTTAGAGATATCGATCACACTATCAATTGAAGCATTCGGTATAGTTGGATTTATATTTTTGAATATGGCATGTATAGGACTTAGACTTTATTATTTTGTGTCATTGAGATTTGGCCATATGTATTAGCTTGGGTTGGAAACCCTTTAATTTGTATTAAGCCTTGAATGATGGCTAACATTCATTTTGAATTTATAAAAGATGCATTATTATGGTTGAATGAATGTCTATTGTGGCTGATTTGGTTATAGGAATTATGCTTGTTTTGGTATTGTTTGGTATTTGTATAGAACTACATATGTAAGGGTGGCAATGAGCTTGGTAAATAGCCTTATATTGTCCATACGGGTAGGCACATGGCGTCTGTCTAGGCCGTGTGTAACGCACGGTCTACCTATGGGTGTGTGGTCCGGCCCGTGTGTCCCCTGTACGTAAAAATTTTAAGTCAGTATGCATGATAATAACACATGGGCAGAGACACGGCCATGTGTCTCAGCCGTGTGAAGGGCACCGCCTAGCACACAGGCGTGTGCCTTGGCCGTGTGACATTTTGGGGTTGCTGACATCAGAAACAGAATGTCAATATTTTTGTAAACGGGCTAGTACACGGGCGTGTCTTGGCCGTATGATGGACACGGGCCAGGCACACTGGCGTGTGCCAAGCTTTGTGAAAACCCCTGTAGGTGTACATTTAAAATAAATTCCACACGAGCGGAGGACACGGGCGTGTCCCTATATTACTTAGGCCATGTAAGCCACACGGGCCATCAATACGACCATGTTGAATTAGCCATATGGGCGTGTGCCCCTATGTCTAGTGACATTTTTCTATAGTTGGCAAAAGTACCCGAGTTGGTTTCAAGTGATTTACAATATGTGTTTTGGGCCTCGAAGGCTCATATTATGGATATGTTGATAAGTTTGAGAGAGTTTTAAATTTGTTCAAGTCTTGGAGACTCGAAAATGGATGTAAGCACTAGTTCAAGTGAGGTAACACCTCGTATTCCATCATGGTGTAGGATACGGGTATGGGGTGTTACAATAGGATACGAGTGACATGTCACAAAGGATATTTTTGATATATGTGTGATTATGTGATCCGGGTACTGGTCTCGTACATCTACCAGTGGCTTGGTAGTCCAACATGTCTTGCGGATACCTGACAGCTTGTGTGAGCAGCATTACTTAGTTACATCTTGACCGCTAGCTTGTGTGAGCAGGCTCGAGATTTGCTCGAAAGTGAGCCTCCATGTGATATGAGGTATAAGGTAGCTTTAGCTACATATGTAGAACTTATGTACAAAGACTTCCCCGTGTATCCATTTAGTATTCCAAGTGTTCAATGGGTATGCCAAAAATGACAAAGTAAATGGTCATGTTACGAGATGGTACAGGTATGTATGTAAAGATTTTAAGTATTGACTTCATGTTATTGTGAGTTATGATCACTATGAAAGTGACTTTGAGATAGCCCTATGATTGTTGATTTATGGTCATGATGTATAAATGCATGGAAACATGATAGATGACTATATGTTGGGCCTTAGATGCCCAATTGATTGGTGAGATAGTAAATGTTGTTTATTTGAATTATGTTTTATCAGTTATGAGGGAAAGAAAATATTGGCCTAATTGCGTATTAAAACGATTAAGAAAGTATGGAAAGAAATAGTTATTACAATTTGAAATATAATGAGCTATGTGCATGGAAACATGAATATACATAAGTAACGTGTACTTTTACTAAGATGTTTAAAATGATTTGCTAACTATGAAACATGCTACAATGGAGAAATTATGGCTACTAGATTAAAAGTCGAGTAATGTTAAATCATTTTGATAAATTAAAAGAGAGTAAACATGTGAATAGGTTATATTACAATCTTGAGATTTATAGCTATTTTTATATTAACTTGTGCTTATATTGTCAAGCATAGTATATGACTAGCATGAGTTGCTCATTATTTTCATATGGACTTACTAAGCTATATAGCTTACCCCCTTCCTTTGCCATTTCTTATAGGTTAATTTAGCTAGCTCGGGTTGGAGACCGCCAGAGATGCCATCACACTATCAAGCTATCATTTGGATATAAGTGAACACAAGTATTTTAAGTTTATGGCATGTATAGGGACTTCGTCTTTTGATTAATTATGTCATTATTAATTTGGCCAAGTGTGTTGGCTTATAGTGATTTGGAGATTCATTTTGTATATGGCCATGAGGTATGGTTCATATTAATTATTTTGTTGTAAACCTATTCATATATGCATGCATGTGCCAAGGTCATACATGATGTGGTTAAAATTGTTTGGCATGGATGAATTGTGGATGTGACTATAGATGTTTGATGATGGAATTGTGAGTAAGTGGCATGATAATAACTAAGACATGAGTATGTTAAATGGAAGCAAACTTCAACCCTTAGTGCATGCAAATTTATAAATTTGGCTTGACAAAGTATGAAGTTTTCTGCATGTTTTAGTAAAGATGGAATGATCATGATCATGTCTTGTTTGTGTGTGTTTTAAGTGCTAAACTATGCCACGTTAAGTGCCCTTGAAGTCATGTATGTGTTTGTGCAAATAAGGGTGGCAATTGGCTTGGAAAATAGCCTTGTATTTGTCCACAATGGTAGACATACGGGCATGTATCTAGGTCGTGTGTGACACACGGTCAGCCCCATTGGCGTGTGATCCGACCGTGTGTCCTCTACACCCTAATTAGGTAAAACAGAATGCCCAGTAGTAAACAAACGGGCAGAGACACGATCGTGTGTCTTAGCTGTGTGAAAGACATGGCCTTAGTACACAGGCGTGTGACTTGGCCGTGTGCCCCTATTTTGCTGATGACATCATAAACAGAAAGTTACATGGGCTGAGGACACGGACGTGTTCCAAGCCACACGGGTGTGTGTGACCACACGGCCTACCCACATGGGCGCATAACTCCCTAAAATAAGAAAATTTTCTAAGTGTTGTAAAAGTTCTGAAAGTTCTCGGTTTAGTCCCGAACCACACCCAATGTATGTTTTAGGCCTTGAGGGCCCATATAAGAGACGATATACATGTGAATGAAAAGTTTTAAATTGAACGAAGATTCATGTCTCGATTTTGTATGATTGTGTGAGTTTATGCTTGGTAATGCCTTGTACCCTGTTCTGGCGTCGAATACAGGTAAAGGGTGTTACACATAAACTAATTTTCTAAATACCTAGGGAGATGAACACTATGATTATGAACCCTGTGATGATTCTATTGTTTGATTTTTATTTTACATAATTAATACTTAGAACTTATTCTCAATTATCTGTGCTTAATTCTTACTTTAGTATTTCTCGATTATTGATCCATGTTTGATGTGCTTAAATCAGAGGAGGAATAGACCCTATTTAAGAGTAGATCTAGCGTAATTGAGTGGAGTTGCATGCAATCCTAGGAATAGAACGATATAAATCTACTGGATTAGAGTCAAATTTAAGAGGGGAATCCATAAGTTAGTTAATACGATAATAAGGATTTTAATTAGAAAGAAATTTCAATTAATCAATCTAGAGTCAGTTGTTCTTACACTCGAAAGAGATATTAGCATAATTTAAGGATTTCAACGAATCAAGACACTAAGTGAAGAAATTACGTAATTTAGATTGATAGTGACAGATGAAGTCTAGGTGAATTCTTTCCTGGATATTTTAGTTAATTAATTTATTTTATTTTATTTTTAATCCATCACTCGAATTTATCGATTAAATAATAGAAAGACAGTAATTACTAGTACTTTTAGTCTTCGTGGAAATGATATCTTTGTTCACTATAACTATATTATTAATTGATAGGTGCACTTGACTTATTCATATTTTTAGTTGGTTTTGTGGACATCATTAAATTATTATATTTTTATATCAATTTTAAATAAATAAAATTTGAAATATTAAGTAAAATTTAGAAGGGTTAAATAATTTTATCTAAACTTTTTAGGTAAGAAGAAAAATATATAAAAATTTTAAAAATATGAAAAGAAAATAAACATAATAGGCTTTAAAAAATCATTCTCTTTTGTAATTTTATTTTCAAATTTTATATATTCTTTCAATTTTTTTTAGAAACCTTAAGTAACTATTCAATTTTTTTCTCAAGAGATGCATGAATTAGTAAAATTTTTTATTTTAAAAAAATTATATATAAAGTTGATATATTATCTTTTGAATAATTTAAATTATAATGATAATTATATACATTAAAATTAATATATTATCTCATTACAATTATATATTAATATATAACAAAATAATTTATAAATTTAAAAACGTATCTCTTTAATATATAAAGTAAAAGATATATACCAACTATTGTATTAATAGTATTTCAATTTCTTTATTTTTAACCTATCTATTTTATATTATTATTTTCAATTTGTTGTATATGTCATCAATTATTTTAAAAAAATTGAATATTTAAACTAAAAATAAACTATATTTTAATTAATATACATAATGAACGCATAATGGTCCGCCACTAGGTTAATGGTATGGGAGATTATTATTGAGAGGAGTAATTACTTTTTCAAATAAAAGAAATCTCTCTCTAGCGTTCAGAGAGAAGGTGAAAAATGATAAAAATCCTCTTCACATAATTATATTTATAAATATTTTACTATATATATGAATGAGATTCCTAAGCTTAAAAAAAGGAGAGAGAGAATTTGGGGGGTAATCGAAGCTGTAGAGTAATGCGAATTAGGGGTTTTGTTTTTTTTTTCTTTCCTTTGAATTTTTGGTCACAGATCGGTTTTCGTGGAAATTTCTGTGAGCGAAAGAATTTTGTCGGATTTTGATTCACTTAAGGTGAGGACTGATTATTCTTTGACTTCAATCTTAATTCGTTACATGTTAAGATTTGCTAGATTTTAGCTTCAGTTGTAGAATTCATTTCATTTCTTGTTTTATTTTTCAAATACGTTGTTTCCTTTTTTTGTTCTTGTTGAATTTTTCTGGGCTTTGTATGTTTCTGATATGATTTTTTTCTCTAGAATCAAGTAAAAATTGCATGTTGGATTATCAGATATCTTGAGTTTATAATTAAGTGTAAGTGTGGATGACAAGAGCAAATGGAGAGTTATAATAGTAACTGCTAACCGTCAACAATTTTCAAGACATTTCAAAATTTTAGCAGATAATTATCATATTTAACACACATATCCTATCCATTGGCGATGACGTGCCACTGATTAGAACTTAAGGCTCCATCTTGAAGGTCTCCAGATCCATTTTTGTGATGGCATGCCTCCTAGTTTTGCCACATCGTGTGTGAAAAACAAAGAAAAACTTGAAAATCTCTACGTGGTGCTACATTTTGACCCTTCAAATAAAGAAATTTATCTTTCACTTTTTAGGTGTCTAATAAAAGTAAAAGATTCTTTTCTATTAGAGTATGAGTTATGCAAAAAAAAATTGTTCATGGGGTCAGTTCCTCCAAGGATTGAAGCACTGTTTACATTTGGAAGCATGAAATGAATAGTCAGCGCTGCGTTTAGATGGGAAAGTGTTACTTGTTTTATATTTTGAAGTGTTGTTTTAAAAGTTGTTATTCATATGTCTGTCCTGCTTCTTTTGAATAAAAAGAGGACATTAATGGGCTGAAGCTTTGATTTGAGTTAGTCTTAGGCAATATTGCTTGCGTTCTTGATACTGCTTTCATGCAGATTTTGTTGCAACATCTACTTGTTTTTGGTTTTCCTGGGTATATTCGTATCAATGGCAGTGCAATCTCAGGCTTGATCTTTTTATGAGTCTATATGATCTGTTAAGTTGCCCATAGGAAGATGATACTGAAGTGATGCATTGTTAATTTATTGAACCATACTGTGTTGTCAAGGTGTGCCCATGCTTTTGCGCCTTAGCTTCAGACAACCAAAGGACCTCAGACCCGTTTGGGCGGGCACATTTGGTTAGGCGCTCGCCTAGTGTGCGTAGGCATGCTTTTTTGTAAGGCGATGGGCATATAAAATCCGCCTAATTGAAGTTCTCTTTAATTGCTTTTGTTTTCAACTTTTTCATTAGATGTACCTTTACTTGTAAGAAATGGGATATTATCAAAACTCTATTTTGTAATATTTGTGTATTGAACAGCAGGCATGGAACCAATAGGAACTTTTGCATATTGGTCAAGAAAAAAAAAAGTTGCTTGTTTTGTAGGTAAATTGGATAAAAGTGTATTATCATAATTATATTGCTTAACCTTACATATACACACCACATATACAAATATGCATATGCATGCATATTGCACCTTACTTCAATCAGGTGAACGCTTTTTTGCCCCTTCTGCCTGAGGCAATACAAGGGTTTTTAGCACCTGGAGTGTATCTTTATCCCTTGGCAACATATGTCCTCTATGGAATATAATCTTGTTTTCATTAATTTGACTAGTGACCAGAAAAGTTTAGAAGCTCATTGGCTGTATTAAAGCTGTTTGCCTTTTTATCGACATTGCTGTTCCCTTCTAAGGAGGGAAAACATTGGTTTAAAATTAAGCATTGAGATAGAAGGAAGCCTATCCTTTGGTAGGATAACATGATTAATAAAGAAAAATTTGATACAATAATCGTATAATTGATTATATTTTGTGGATTTTCTTTTTGGTATTATCACTTTTTTTTATCTAATTTTTTCCCCTTTTCTAGGGATTAGTTGTGTACTGCACATTCTCTCAAATGGTGTTTCGAGATTTACTTAAGCAACCAAAGATGAAAGTAGAAGGCGTAGAACATGAATCACCTGTAATGGCTGGTTTGCAAAGTCATGTCTCATTGCAGCTTCCACTGCCTTCCAATCAGAATTTGAGAATTTCACAAGATGATTGGCATTTATTGGCATATCTTCTCTTAGCTCATAAAACTAATACAAAAGGTTTTGGGCAAGGTTTGCTGGACAAGGAAGTGCGTGCTTTAACTTTTGGCTACATGGGACTAAATGGAAAGAAACCTATAATTGTGGCAAGATCGGGAGAAAATCATGGTGGACAATCATCGGATAACAGTCTACTACCTGGTCTTAATGATGACATGGCACTGGACATACTGGCATGGAGCAGCAGATCCAACTATCCAAATCTGGCCTGTTTAAACAGAAAATTTAGGTCACTTATAGGCAGTGGATATTTATATAAACTGAGACGTCAGCTTGGCATAATTGAACACTGGGTTTATTTGGCCTGTAATATGATGCCTTGGGAAGCTTTTGATCCTATGAGACAGAAATGGATGAGACTACCTAGGATTCCATGTGATGATTGTTTTACTTGTGCTGACAAGGAGTCTCTTGCAGTGGGGAGTGAATTACTTGTATTTGGTCGTGAGTTGTCAGGATTTGCTATTTGGATGTATAGTTTGGTTACCCACGATTGGTCTAAATGCCCCCTAATGAATTTGCCTCGTTGTCTGTTTGGTTCTAGCAGCCTTGGGGAGTTAGCCATTGTTGCTGGGGGAAGTGATAAGAATGGCAATGTCCTACAATCTGCTGAGCTCTATAATTCTGAAGTAGGTACTTGGCAAACATTGCCCGATATGAACTTCCCGCGTAAACTATGTTCAGGATTTTTTATGGATGGGAAGTTTTATGTGATTGGGGGCATGTCAAGTCATACAGATTGTTTGACTTGTGGTGAAGAGTACAATATTGAGACAAGGTCATGGAGGAGGATAGAAAATATGTACCCTGGTCGTGATGCAGGTACATTTCATCCTGCTATGCGTTCACCTCCTTTAGTTGCTGTTGTAAATAATCAGCTTTACTCTGCTGATCAAGCAACTAATGAAGTCAAGAAATATGATAAGGTTAATAACTCATGGAGTGTTGTGAAGAGACTACCTGTGAGGGCAGACTCTTCCTATGGTTGGGGGCTGGCATTTAAAGCATGCGGAAACAGTTTACTAGTAATAGGAGCTGGAGGTAATGGAGGGCATGATGATGGAGTAATTGTTCTGCATTCTTGGGATCCAGAGGAGGGAAACAGGGATGGACAAGAGTGGAATGTGCTTGCTGTCAAGGCACGGGCAGGTGCTTTTGTGTATAATTGTGCGGTAATGGGCTGTTAATGAGAGTTGCCGCATCTTTGGTGAAAACATCGACATCTGGAAGACCAAGATCAACGAGCCTCTATCTGTTATAATTTTTATTGTCTCAGTTTCATTAATTTTATTGTTCTTTTTCCCATTTTATGATTCAGAAGAATAATTGACCTCGAATCAATTTCTTAAAGTTATCAACTGATTGTGTTGATCCCTCTATTGTAAGAATTAACCTCATACCAAGTAATGACTGGTTCCATTTATCTTGTACTTTGGCATTGAATTCATTTCTCGTAATGTTTACCAGGCAAGTCTTCGACTTGGATTCAAACAACCTGAAGGTAGGTGCTGCTTTTAATACGGTGATTTGTTCTTTTTCTTCGTTGTATTGCATTTTCATGCTCTTATCTAATTGTGGATGGTTCTGAAAGTTTTGTCGTTTGAGTTGGAAGTGTAGGATGTTTGATTGAAAGGGCTAGCAAGAGAAGAGTTATTATTTGTCTTTGAGAGTTACCGGAGGGTAGGTCAATCATTGTACTAGGAAGATGAAAAGAGAGTAGGGAGACATTGTGTTACTGGCTGTAAAGGGCAGGAGAGCAAGTTGTAGGCTATCGGGTAGTAAATACGTGGGCTTAGTTAGGGCTAAAGGCAGGATAAGGTTTGAATTATTTGACACGGGAAAAATTACTAGCAGGGTCCGAATAGGCTCCGATCTGTTTGCTACTATAAAAAGATATTTGGTAGGGAGGGAGGACAGTAAGTTTTTGAAAGTAAAAGTAGGTTTGCTATTTTGTGGATCAATCATTTTGCTTTTTCTTTATCTGTTTTGTAAGGGTGATTTTGTGTATGCATTTATGGCTTGCAAATTGTCACAAGCATTGTTTTCTTGCTTTCATTTTCATTTAAGGATATGCAATGGTTACAAATTAAATGCTTCTCAATAAAGTTCGAATCTAAGAACTCGAATCTTATGAACTCATGCTTTAACCATCAATTTAATAAATGTCATATAAAAACATAATAAATTATATTTTAAAATTAAATATAATAATTAATAATAATTTTTATTAGAAAAAATATTTCTTCAACATATTATTCTATTAAATCTCATTTAGTTTATCTTGTTTTTTTCATCTATAAACCTAACCAAAATGTGATGAGATTATATAAATCTTTAATTTTATGTTTACCCTCTTTACTATTTGATCAACTCAATTAATTAAATTACTTTAAACAAAAAATCAATTAATATTTATATAATTAATATGAATTTATTTTATAATGTTGGATATGATTACATTTAGTACATATTATATTAAAAAATAGTATACATGCATGTTTAACTACATATAATATATCAATTGTTATTAGGGGTGAATTAAACTTGATTCGACTTGAAACAATTGAAAAAAAAATTGAATTTCTAGTTAAACAAATTAAGTTATCCGAGTTAACTTGAATTTTTTTTCGAATTTCGAATTCAAATCGAGTTTAGTTTTTAAATTCGAATAATTCGAATAAATCGAATACCAAACTATAATAGTTTGCATTTTTACCCCAAATCCCCAAATATTTTCTTTCCCCCCAAACTTTTACTCCCTTCCAATCTTACCCCCTTCTACCCCAAACCCATTTCCCCCAAAAAATTTTACTCCCCATTTACTTTCCCAAAAAAAATTAAAAGGATTGTAACTCCCAAAGATCTTTTAAAAGGATTAACTTTTATTCTAAAAACAAAATTTTGTGGATATACTAATAAAAAAGATTAGGATTGTCAGTCTAATTATATATTGTCAAAAGTTAAATTATGTGACATTAGATATTTAGAAGAATTTTCTAAAAAATTTCTTCATGAATATCAAAAACTAAAAAATGAAAATATAGAATTTTGGAAAAACTAATATTTTCATAAATTACTACCATCATGGGATGAGATTTGTATAAAAAAATACAATTCTTATTCAGAAAAGCATAGTAAATTAGCTAGTGTAGAGCCAGAAAGTATAGTTTTTATAGGAAATAGAATTAATTTTGCAAAAGAAAGAATAACTTTATATTGTTTACAAAGTAAGGCTTCTAAACAAGTTAAGCATAAATTAAGTAACAAGCATTGTACAAAAATTTTAGAAAATGAATGGGAATTTGGATGTAAATCGGTACATCCTAATACTTATAAAAAACATAAAAAGAAAAATAGAAAATATAAGCTAGTTAGATGGAAACTAGGAAATAGAAAAAATACTGCTTATAATAAAAATAAAAGATTTGTTAGAAGAAAAACTTCTAAAAAACCTAAAAAACAAATATGTAAGTGTTGTATATGTGATGAAGAAGGACATATAGCACCAAATTGTCCTAATAAAGGAAAAAGTGCAAGAAAAGTGATTAAAACACTTGAAGAACAAAATTTAGAAATAAGTTCAAAAGAGGAAATAAATCCTGAGGAAATATTATACGAATTAATATCAGAATCAGATTCTGATACAGATGAAGAAGAATATATATTTTTGTTTAATATGGGAAGCAATTCTAATAATCAATTAGAAGATTTTCCTAAAAATGAACAATAAGATATAAAATTAGGAAATATAATCGGAGAAGAAAAAGACTTTTCAGATGAAATGATAGAAAAAATAAACAAAAATCATATTTCTAAAGAATAAATTTATAAAATATCTAAATATAGGATATGGTGTCAAAGACATATAGAAAAAATAAGTGGTAATACAATAGCTAAAAATACTAGAGGAGGATTAACAGAAAACCCATTATTTACTAAAGATAAAATTAAGAGGATTAAAAAGAATATCCTTAAGTTAGATATATACACTTAGGAATAATAATGATAATAATAAGAGTTTTGTTTAGAAAAGGTCATGATATGCCAATAATAGCAGTTTATTAGATAAAAGATTTAAAAATCCAATAAAAACACTTATTGGAGGAATTCAATCAAATTTACATACAGGAGTAATAGGATTTAAAGTTAAACCTTACTTTATATCTATTACAGATCCTCTTATAGAAGAATGTTTATGTCTTAGAATTTAGACAAAAAATTCCGAAATTAATGATTTAGCAGAAGATCTAGCAATAAGTTAGACTTCTATTAATGAATATACTAATACAGCAGAAGTAGAGATCAAAGAAATTAATAATAAAATTATTGAGCTCCTTCAACCAAATAAATTCACTACTAAAATACAACCAAATTATTACATTTAAGAGATTTATCAATACCAATGATAGAAAAGATAAGTAGTGCAAGTACTTCTAAACCTGTAAGTACTATAGAATATATGTCGTCAGTGGATAAATTATATTTTAAAAATAATGCTATAACAAATACATATGATAATTTAGATTTACCCTCGAATACTCAAATAGAAGAAGATGAGGAAAATACAAGTACAAGTTCTATACCTTCAACACCAATAGGAATGAAAAAAGTTCAAATTCCTATTTTTCCTACAGAACCAAGTAGAAATTCTAGAAACACTAGAATGGAAGAAATACAAACTTCAATAATTATCCAACAAATGAAACTTGGAACAAGTAATGTAATTACATTTTCAAATTTCTAATCTAGGAAATATTATACATATATTGAAATTACATTTCAATTTAAAGAATATAAAACATATTCTTTGCATGCTTTATTAGATACTGGAGCTACAACTAATAGGTGCAGAAAGAATGCCATTCCTTTAGAAAAATGGAAACCTATGAAACATCCAATAAAAGCCATATAATAGATGGTAATGAAACCATAATCCAATATAAAGCTAGAAATGTACCAATATACATAAATGATGTAAGATTTGTGATACCTAAAATATTATGCTTTCTTGCAATGCATGGAGATATATTATTAGGAAATAATTTTATATATCAACATTTACCATTTTCTATTGATAAAAATTTAATTATGTTATCTATAGAAAAAACTTCTGTAGAAATACCATTAGTAGAAAATTATAAATTTATTTGTGATAAAAATTTTACACCACCAAGAAAAGAACAAATTAAACAACTTGAAACAAATCATTGGTTGTTTATAATATTAGAAAGAAATTTTAGTGAAGAACCATTAAAATTATGGCAAAATAGCCCTAGATATTGTGAAATTAAATTGAAAAATCCCAATAAAATTATTAGAGTTAAACCAACAATCTATACTAAACAAGATATAGATGAATTTGATATACAAATTAAAGAATTATTAAAAAAAGGATAAATAAAAATAACTAATAGTCCACATTCTAGTCTAGCCTTTATGGTTAGAAATCATGCTGAAATAAAAAGAGGAAAAGCTAGAATGGTTATTAATTATAAAAGATTAAATCAAAATATTATTTTTGATGGATATTTTATTCCAAGAAAAGATGTTTTAATTAATCAAGCAAAACAAGCAAAATATTTTAGTAAATTTGACTGTAAATCAGGATTCTGGCAAATCATGCTGACAGAAGAATCCAAGCCTTTGACAACTTTTAGTGCACCTAATGGACATTATCAATGGAAAGTAATACCCTTTGGATTATGTAATTCACCACAAGTCTTTCAAAGATGGATGGATTTTATATTTAATAAATATAAAAAATTTTGTGTAGTCTATATAGATGATATTTTAATATTTTCAGATATATTAGAAAAACATAGAAAACATTTAAATATCATTTCTCAAGAATTCATAAAATATGGAATCATACTAAGTCATAAGAAAATAGAACTAGGAAAAACAGAAATAGAATTCTTAGGATTAAAATTATCTGCAGATGGTCTTAAACTACAAGATCATATTATAATAAAAATAAAAGAATTTCCTGAAAACATTGATGATAAAAAGCAGCTTCAACAATTTTTGGAAATTATTAATTATGGAAGAAATTTCTTTCCTAACTTATCTGAAAAAATAGGTAAGTTATATAAAAAATAAAAAAGGATAAACCCTTTATCTGGTCCAAAACAGACTCGGAAATCATAAAAAAAATTAAAACCTGAAATAAATCATCTTCCAAAAGTTTATTTACTTAAAAAAGGTGATAAATTAATTTTAGATACAGATACCTCACAAAATTATGGGGGTTGTATTTTAAAGGCTAAAACAATAAAAAATGAAGAATTAACATGTGGATATAGTTAGGGAAAATTTAAACCAAATGAAATTAATTATGTTATATATGAAAAAAAATTTATTAGCAATAAAAAACAGGAATAAAAAACTTTCTTATATATTTAGCACCTGAAAATTTATTGAAAAACTGATAGTCAGGTAGTTAAACATTTCTTTACTAATAAAAGTTTAGAAACGGTACCTAGAAGAATTAGGTGGTACAATGAATTATATACTTTTAATTTTGAAGTCTTATATGTAAAAAGAACTAACAATATTATTGTTAATTATCTTAACAGACCATATGGATAGAGGTAAAAAAACCTCTAAAAAAAGTTGGTGAATGGACTACTGTCCATAAAAGACCCAACAAAGGGAAAAAAACAAATCTTAATCAAGGATTTGTGACGATACCTGCACAAGCATCCTTTTATCCTAATCAAGGATATTATATTCCAAATCCAATGATAAGACAATTAGTTGGAACTCATTTATCATTTACACCAAGAACAGTAAGTCAATTCCCTTGGTCCCAAGATCCAAACTCAGTATACCAAGCCAGCTATGCTGAAATAATAAAAGGAGTAAAAAAGTTTTGTTCATCAGAAAATTTGTTGAAACAACAACAAATTTAGGAAATAAAATATTTTTATAATCCAGGTTTACCACTAGAATTATATAATTTTATTAATGAAATATGGAAAACTCATATTTTTGAACAAAGAGTTAATTTCAGAAGAGCTCTTACTAAGCTTTTCACAATTTTTAGTTGAAAAAACAACTAAAGAAAACGAAACTCATGATTTATTACTAAAATCTATTTTATATAGAGATTGGGAAGAATTAGAAATCAGTTATTTATATATTAAGGAGATAAATAATCTTCTTGATATATTTCAGTATTTTATTAATAAATGAACAAATAGCCCTATTATAAATAAAATGTTTAGGGTATGTTTATATAATAAGGCTAGAAATATTTTGCCTATTGAAATATTTACAAAAATAAATGGAGTTATATGCAAATAGCAAGCTCAATTTCAAAATGCTTTTTCAGAATATATTTTACAAGCCTATGTTTTTACAAATGATTTAAATGAAAAATTCCCTACTATAAAATTTAGACTTGATCATGAACCATTTGATATAACAGTATTGGATGGGGTTTTGTTAAAGAAATAATAGTTCAAAATTTCTCTTTTCATTTATTAAAAGATTTTTCTACATTTATCAAAACTATATTATTATGTATGGTATACGAAGAAGATTTTTATTATTATTTTCATCTTGACATTAGTAGTCGTATTGGTATAGTTGATAAAGAAAAATTCTATCAGCCATATCAAATTTAGATTTGGAGGACCCAAACTCTCTGCAGCAGGAGAAGAAAAAAGACACTTGACAAAAAACATTGACAAGTGTTATAATAATCCTAATTATTATCAAGCAGGAATAGATTTAATGACCAAAGCCCAATATTTACTTCAACAGAAAAACTTATAATCTTCATATTCTTCTTTAAAGACAATGTCTCTAGTTCCTCCCTTCCCCTGTTAGAAAAATAAGTTTGGAAATATTGAAAAAAAAGCGCAATGAAATTTTAAAAATTTTCTTTACAACCAAGCAATTGTCATGTTTATAATAATAAATTCATTACCTGAAGCTTACCCATGTTTTTGAATTAGATGAACTTTGTCGTTCCTAGCTTTCAACCACTTTATCTTCTATACTAATCTCAACCTTGGGTTGCTAGAGTATAGGCTTTATTCACAAATCAATGAAAAACTTTCAGTGAAACTTTCAACACCTAGAAACTAAAGATGAAAACACCTAGAAACTAAAGATGAACTCTATTTATAACATCCTAAATTTTTGCTTAAAAGAATTTGAAATTATTTCAAAGATGCGCAAGTGACCCATTGGTTAAAAGAAAAATGAGGAGACAGTGCAAATCGCTTAAGGTCTCGAGTTTGAATCCCTTCCCTTGTAAAATAGCTTAATTTTGCAAAATTTCTCCTTCCCTCTATTTTTGTGCCGCCCATACCTTATAACTTGGGTATAAATACCATTTTTTCACTAATTTTTCAGCTTTTCTGTCAGTTTTTCCCTACCCTACCTTAGCCATCCTTCTCTTTTCTCTTCTTCTTCTCCCTCATTTTTCTTTCTTTTCCCATCATAGAGTCGCCCTTTTTCCCTCACTTATTGCTGCCCTATTGTTTAAGCTTTGATTTTTATTTTCCCAACCACTGATCACCTCTGAACGTACCAGCGCCTAGAGTGTGAATACTGCAATAAAATATAGAAATACAAAGCAGTATTCGTAAGTATACGGGTCGAGTTGTAATATAGTTTTACAATGAAGTAGGTGAGTACTCCGAGGATTGTACCTAAGGGAGGTGAGTGCTAGATCAATTCTAACCTAAACACCAAAAGATTTAATTAGTACTTTAAATCAGTTATAGTATAAGAACAAAAAAATGAGTTTTTTAAGGCTTTTATAATGATAAAATAAAATACCATAAAAGAAATAAAGTTCAAGAGATGGAAGAGTAGAGTGAATCAAATCTTAATTATGGGTGATTAGCTCACTTCGGTAATCCTAACAACTATCGCCTCGGGTTCCTCGTTAATTAACTAGCTGTTACCTTAGCATCATCTTCTAATCTTCCACTAACATAACAAGTCAGCAATGAATACTTATCTTCTGACCTCACACTCCAGACTGGTTTAGGCTGAAGGTGTTCACAGATGGGCAATACCAATTTTGGGTTAGTTCCCACATTGATGACTTCTCGGGGTTGTCAGGCCTAGGGTTTGTTTCACGTTCTTCCTTTCCCAAAGAACTTATCCATTGAGTAACTCTACAAAATAGTTAATAGATAATACCTCCACTCGCTAATCCCTCATAGGGGGATTAGTTTCTCATGGCTTTCATAAAAAATGTAGAGTTGATGTAAAGAGAAAACACGACATGTAACAGCCTAATTTTTAGTGGTGTCGGAATAGTGATTCGAGATCACTAAATCCAAAAAATGAGTAGGAAATATTATTAGTTTAGTGAGTATAAGTTAAATGTGAAGTTAGGAAAAATTTTGAAATAGTGAATAGTGTACTAAATATATATTAAAATAATTAGAATTGAAAACGAGGTATCGAGACCTCGAGAATTTTAAATCGAACCATAAATATTTTTATAAATATTTATGGAGTGTTAATAAGTTAGTATTAAAGTTTCGTCAAGAAATTTTAAAGTACTGATAGCTAATTGAACAAAAAGGACTAAATTGTATCAAATGCAAAATTATAGGAATGATTAAATAGCTTAAATGATAAAAGAAAAAGGGTTTAAAAGGAAAATAGACTCAAGGTCTATTTGGGCTGGACGGCAAGGGATGAAATCAGCAAGAAAATAAGGGGAATTAAGGGAAAAATTGAAAAAATGCAAAATTTACTTAATAAAGCTAGGACTAAAGTGGAATTATCCAGATTTCTCTTTATTTTTCTACATTATCATCTGAAAAAAACACCATGGAAGAGTTCCATTAAGCTGGTTTTTCATATTTTTACTGCAAATAAGTTCAATTCTTGATTATTTCTTGAAATTTTTGTGTTTTTGTGACTTTGACAACTAGGTCCACTTATTGAATTCATTAGTTCTTGATTCTATGAAAGAAATTGAAAGTTTCTATGAATATGTGCTGGAAGTATATGATGATTTGGCATGGAATTAGAGCTTTAAATTGTTTATATGCTGATTTTATTGAAAGAATTGAATAGAAAGTGAATGTTAGGGACCTAAATTGTAAAAGAGTTTGAAGTTAGAGTTTTATGTGGAAATTTTGAATTTCAATAGTTATGAAATAACTTATAATGTCTAGGAAAAGTATTAATTGAGAAAATTAGCTTAATTGAGGGGTTAATTAAGTAAGGGCTGAATTGTATGAACTGTGAAATTTGGGGCAAAATGAAAATCAACATTTTGCACTAAAACAATTTTGGACAGCAGCAATAGTATAAATTTGAAAAATCACTAAAAATTGTAGAAATCTAATTAGAGGATGAATAAAATATTAAATTAAATCTTATTGAGTCCAGTTTCTTATAGAAAAAACGGTGTAAGCAATAGAATTGTAAATCATGAGTTATAATAAGTTTTATGAGACAATGTCAGAATGATTTCGGGTTCCCCTAATCTGACTTTGGAAAATCATAAAAAATTGGAGAAAAATAATTAAGGGATTAAATTTATATGTTTAAAATTCTTAAAGAGTCTATTTTCAATATAAATAAGTGGTAATATCATCTGAATCTCGTACGATGAGATAATTAATTCTTAGTGAAGAAGGGTCGGAACTGTCAAACAGCAGAACAGGGGTAACTTTAAAGAATAAATTGTACTTATTGGCTAAACCAAAAATTCTTAAAATTTTATGGTGATAATATATGTAAGTCTAGTTTCAGGGAAAATTAGTGGATATTAATTTCGAGTTCTTTATCTTAAGATATAAATAATTTAGTGACTATGACGCAAATGGACAGTTTTGAATATACATATAAGTAAATAGTGAAATTATTGATAATGTTACTTGTTGCATGTTATATAAATTAAGGATGTGGAATGGAGAGGAGGAGGAGGAAAATATGTATGAATATTCAGCTAGCATGGCTAATTTGCATGTTTTAGGCTCATGGACTAAATTGAATAAAAGTAAAATTTTATGGGCAATTTTGTAAAAAAAAGTTAGAAATGACCAATTTGTATGAAATGGATTATTTTATTATTTAAAAATACAAAATTTAATGAAATTATTAATTTAGCTCAAGATCAGGGAAAAACATGTTTTAAGGATTAAATTGAAAAGTGTTGAAATTATGGAAAATTCTGATATTTTATAGAATTCATGGGTTGTTATCAATTTGTTTGAGAATAACGGCTGAAAATAATAATTAAATTGCAAGAATTTTATTTTATTTTAACCTAAGGATGAAATCGTCATTAATTAAAAGTTTAGGGGTAAAATGGTAATTTTATTTAGAGCATTAGTTGAATGTATTACAACATGAAATAAATGAAAACGACAATCAAATTTCTTTATAAAGATCTGGATGACTCGAATACGAGACTTGAACGTGGAAAAGAAAAGATATCGGATTAATAAAATATCTAATAAATGAATCGGTAACTCCAGTAATGCTCCGTAACTCTATTCCGGTGACGGATTCGGGTTAGGGGCGTTACACGACAAATGGATGAAAGTGTAGAGTTTAAGAAAGTGCCTTATTTATATTAAAGATGGAAAACAAATCCACAGAGTTTGATGATCTCCACAAATCAAATCTCTTGATAAAGAACAACTAAAAATAAATTTTAAAAACCTAAGAAATAAAGAAAACTAAACTAAGTTTTAAAGAGAGGATCTAGGCTAATTGAATGATGTCTATAACATGTGCCAAATGAGCCTATTTATAGATTCTTAGTGGCCATTGTCCTTAACCCTAGGTTAGTTGACATTCTCGAGCTTTAAATTTGATTGTGCAGACCAAAATGCCCCTATTACATATTTAATTTCCATTCCAGAGTCTGTGTCGCGACATGGTAGTTAGTGTACTCCTTTTCGGATATCTTTAGGGGTATGTCGCGATACCTTCAAACTATGTTGTGACATTGAAGGCAGTCTTGAGTTTTCTCCATTCTGCTCCCTATGTTGTGGCATCGATCATCCCATGTTGTGATGTAGCAACCATTATCAGTTTATTATGCCTTTTAAAAGTCTCCTGCACTGTAACAACCCACTTTTTAGTGGTGTCAGGAACAATGGTTTTGGGACCACAACTCTAATGTGCTAGTTCGTAAATATTAATTATTTAATATTTATGAGGTTATTAGTGTTGTATTAAAATTTGGTTTAGAAAATTTAACGTTTAGATAGTTAATTAAGTAAAAAGGACTAAATTTTAAAAGCTGCAAAAGTTAGTGTTAATAATTAAGGATTGTCAATTAAATAAAGAAAGGAAGGTTAGAGGTCTTGAATGGAAAATATACCATTTAAGGTGGTAGTGGATGATTATATATGTTAAATTATGTGAAATTTAATTATATAGTAAATGGAAAAATAGTAATTAAGAATACAAGTAAATAAACAAAAAGCTAAAAGAATTATATCATCTTCTAAATTAAGGAATTTCACCAAAACTAGAAGGAGAAAAATCACCATTTAAGAGCCTAGGGTCGGCCAAGCTTTAATCTTCAATAGGTAAGTGAAATCTTGTCTGTTTTTAGTGATTTTTATGTTTTTGAACTCGTATTAGCTTAATCTAGTTAACATAAGGACTAATTTGTAAAATTGTCAAACGCTAACATTGATGCTTTGAGATGTTTCTTGAAGTTTATGGAAGACTATTAAGCTTTGTTGTCAGATTGCACAAATTTGTAAAATAATTTTTGATGATTTTGATGTTTAAGGAGTAAATTGTTAAAACGATAAAATTACTTGTACTTGATGTGAAATAATTAAAAATAAAGACTGTAAGGAAACCCTAGGTGATTCAATTTAAAGAAAAATGATTAATTTGCATGTTTGGGGCTTAGAGACTATATTGAATAAAAGTATAATGTTGAGGGTAAAGTTGCAAAAATGTAGAAAGGGACTGAATTGCCTAAGGTGACTTGAGTTTGCTGTTGATTTAGTTAATTGAATGAAATTATTATTTTAGATTAAGAATGTGTTGTTAATTGCAGAGAAGATAAGGTTGCAGAGTAGTCCCTACACTTGAGCCATTACTGTAAATTAGTCTAGTAAATTTCGTACCATTATTTCTATATTATATCTATATATATTTCATGTTTATTATGATTATACCCAATGTTGTACTTAACTATGGACTGACTGGAGAATTTATGATAAATGAATATTGATATTAACTATCAGACATTGAGCCTGTATCACTGAGATCCTACATGGGTTGTAGATTCTCTACAGCTTGTGTGAGCAGCATTGTGTGTAACAGCCCGTTTTTTAGGGTTGATTGGAACAGTGGTTTCGAGGCCACCAAATCCGAACGAGTAGGTTGGTAAATATTATATTTAATATTTACGAGTTAATTGTGATTTTAAAAATGTTTTTGATATTGTGATTTTTGTTTTATAAGCGATTTATTAAGTTCAAGTGGTATGGCCCTAAGGTCAAGTGGGTTTAGAAAATGAGGTATCGAGACCTTGTTTCTATAAACCGAGTCGTAAATATTTTTATAAATATTTACGTAGTGGCAATAAGATGGTATTAAAGTTTCGTTGAAAAATTTTATCGTTTCGATAGTTAATTAAACAAAAAGGACTAAATTGTGTAAAGTGCAAAAGTTGTGTTCTATAACCTAAAGGTATTAAATAGATATAGAACTTAAAAGTAGAAGTCCTTATTTGGTAATTAGCCCATTAAAGAGATAGTGGGATATGATGGCTTGGCATTTGGTGTAATAAATAAAGTGTATAAAGGTTAATATTGTAAATTGGTTAAAATAATAATAAAATGAATATAATAAAAGAATCAAGGTGTCATCTTTTTCATTCTCTTTTTACCAGCCGAATATGAAGGCTTGAGAAGCCATGGAAGAAGCTTCCAACTTTCAGCTAATGCATGGTAGGCATTTCTAGTCCCGTTTTTAATTATTTTTATATTTTCGGGATCGTTGTTACTTAATCTATCTAATGAGGGGACTATTTTGCAAAACCATTGAATAGTTTGATATTTTCCATTGATGAGTATAATAGGGCTTTGAAGTTTAATGGAAGAATATGAGTCCTTGTTGATAGTTAAACACTTTTTGTTAAGTGAATTTTTGTGAAATTGACAATTAAGGGCTAAATTGATAAATGTGAAAACTTTGTGGTTAAAATGTCAAATAAATGAAATGTGTGGCCTGCTAGAGACACTAGTGATATTCTTCTATAGTAGAATTTTACTCAATTTCATGAATTTGCATTTTTATGATATAGGGACTAAATTGTAAAGAAGTTGAAATATTAGGGGCAAAACTATAATTTTGCCATAAAGTGAATTATGGACTGTTTTGATACCATGAACATTTGGCTAAGCTTAATTATGGTTAAAAATGGTTAATTTGCATGTTTTGAGCTCAGGGACTAAAATGAATAAAAGTAAAACTTTAGGGGTAATTTTGTAAAAATGAAAAAAATGACCAAATTGTATGAAATGAGGTGTTTTAATGTCTAAATTAATATACTGAATGAAATTATTAATTTAGATCAAGATCGGGTGGAAAATCGAGAAAAATGAGAAAACTACCAAAATGCCCCTGAACTTTGGTATCTCTACAATTTAGCCAGGTAAGTTCGTATGCAATAAGCATTGTTAAATTGATATTTATAATGCTTTAATATTGTATAAATTGTATATACGTGAATATTTTAATGTTTGACGACATATCGACAAAATGTGGCACTTAGTGTGCGGGGCAATCAAATATGATACTCAGTGTACAAAATATTGAGAATGGCACTTAGTGTGCGAGATATTGAGAATGACACTTAGTGTGCAAAATATCGAATGATTCAAAGGGAAATTATAAATTGTGATTGAATGATTAAATAGAGCAAAGTGAACAGGTATACATGCTATATTATATGAATTGTTTATGAAACGACTTTATAATGGTGATATTTGGGCTTTGAGCCTAGCAAGCTTTAAGCTGGTGAATAATATTATCGGGTTTAAAACCTAGCAGGCTAAATGCCGGTGATTTGATAAAAGTCTAAGACTATGAGACCTTGTGTTAAATCGGCAATTGAATTTGTTCAATGCATTAAGTTGGCCAGGTATGTGATATATTCTTATGCATGTTAGATCGATTGGAATTGAATCATGAGTGTGAAATGAGAAGCATAGGTGAAAATGCCTATGTCATATATGTGAGTAAGGGGAAAACCATCGTAAATTATCGATAAGGGTGGACTATGTGCAGAATCATCTTATAATTGTTAATTTGAACGGTTGTGTGTGAATCATTAAGCATGATGTATTGTATTGAGATTATACTTGAGTGAAATTATAGATATGTGATGAAATTGATTGGTGATATACATGTTTAAATAATGTGAATGCAAAGAATGTGTGAAAGAGTAAATTTGTAATAAATCTGCTTGAGACAGCAGCAGTAACGTGATTTTGGAAAATCACCATAAATTTTTGGAGTTGAGTTAGAAGCTGAATAAATTATGTAATTAAAGCTTAATGAGTCTATTTTCTTATAAAAGAAACCGTGTAAGCAAAATAATTTCTGATAATGAGATATTTGAAGTGGCGTGGGATAGAGTCAAATGACTTTGGGGTCCCCTGTTCTGTTTTTAGAAAATCATTATAATTTGTACAAAAATGGTTATAAGATAAAATTTATATTCTTAGACTCCTTAATGAGTCTAGTTTCAAATGAAATCAAATAGAACATATTTTGAATTCTGTACAATGAGAAATTTGATTCGTAGTGAAGAGTGGTCAGATTAGTTAAATAGTGAAACAAGGGAAACTTTAAGAAAAATATGGTATTGATTGGCCAAACCTAAAATTCTTAAAATTTAAAGGATGGAAGATATATGAGTCTATTTTCAGGGAAAATTAACGGAAATTGATTTGGAGTTTTGTAGCTCCAGTTATAAATAATTTAGTGACTATTGCTCAGGAAGACAACTTGTAGTGAATTTGTGATTATGTTGTAAACATTGATAAAACTTGTTAATGAGTTGCTTATTGTTTTCTTATGAACTTACTAAGCATAAAGCTTACTCCCCTTTTCTTTCCCATATTCCCTAGGTTTTCCAGGTTAGATCGGGTTAGAGACCGTCAGAGATATTATCACATTGTCAAGTCTACGCTATCAGCGTAAGTAAATCTTAGTGTTTCGAGTCTATGGCATGTATAGGGTTGTAAAGTTGAGTAAGTAAATGATACAAGACTAAGATATTGGTAAATATTTAATAATGCCTCATGAATATTTTGGGCCTTGTAAGCCTGATTAAAGGATAATATACGTGTGTATGAAAAGTTTAAAATTGATCAAAAATTTTTACGGTCTGGTTTTATATAAATGGATGAGTTTAAATCTGGTAGCACCTCGAACCCTGTTCCGGCGAGGGATACGGGCGAAGGGTGTTACATTGTGAGCTAATGATTATTTAGTAGGTACTATGTATCGGTGATACAGACCGTAATGATGGCTTGAGATACTACATCTGTTGTGGATTCTCTACAGCTTGTATGAGCAACATCGTGAGGCGATCAAAACTCTGAAATTAACTTTAATGAGTGATACCCTCTGACTACCTAAAATTAAATCTTATTCATACGATGACTGAGAATGTGATGTGAATTAATGCACTTTGTAATACTCACCTGCTTTGAGCTGGGGTAGCCAAATGGCTATAAATTGGTTTAGGTACCTATGTAATTGGTTAAGGAAACAACATGATTTCGTCATTTTTGGGCACACACGGCTTGGGAAACGGGCTGTCACACGGCTGTGTGTCACACATGGGCAGCCTACATAGGCGTGTGCGCTGAGCATGTTAGGTGCAGGGATCGCATGGGTTGGAACACGGCTTGGGACACGGCCGTGTAACCCAAGTCAGCGAGTTACACTGTTGAGCACATGGGTATGCACACAGGTATGTGGGGTAGCCACTCGGGTGTGTGGGATATCCACACGACCATGTTTGAAGCCACATAGTCTGGGCTTTGTCACACGACCGTGTGACTCTTGTAGGTGAAATTCTTCAAATTTTCCTGAAATGTTCTGATTTGGTCCTTGATTGCTCAAAAGCTATTTTTAAGGACACGTAGGCTCTATTTAAGGATCGGAAATACATGATTTATTCCATTTTAAATTTCATATGTATTTATTAAATTAATTTAAAATTTTATTTTTGTTGGCTATAAATGTTCTATTTTTTTGCGGTAATACTTCGTAACCCTATTCTGGTGACGGAAATAGATTATGGGTGTTACATTTAGTGGTATTAGATCTACAGTTTAGTCGATTCTCTGACTAAACGTAGTGTGTTTAAAGTCTAGAATTACATGCACTATAGTAAAATAGACTTTTAGCGGCACTTTCAGTGGCGTTTGGGTAAAAAACGCTGCAAAAGATGTACATTAGTAGCGCTTGAAGAAAAATGCCGCTAAAGGTTAGAGCTATAGTGGCGCTTGTAAAAAAACCGCCGCAAAAGATCACTATTAACGGCGCTTATGTAACAAACGCCGCAAATAATCAAGCATTAGCGGCGGTTGTCCAAAAATGCCGCAAAAGTGTTGAGCAATACGACGCCGTCCATTGGTGAGCTATAGAGGCATTAGCGGCATTTTCTACAAAACGCTGCAATATATCGAGAATTAGCGGCTTTTTTCTAAAACACCGCAATAGGTGAAGCATTAGCGGCGGTTGTTTAAAAAAGCCGCAAAAGTTTTGAGCAAAACGACGACGTCTGTTGGTGAGCTATAGAGGCATTAGCGGCTTTTTCTGCAAAACGCCGCAATATATTGAGAATTAGCGGCATTTTTTTATAAATGCAGCAATAGGTGAAGCATTAGCGGCGGTTGTTTAAAAACGCCTCAAAAGTGTTGAGCAAAACGACGACGTCTATTGGTGAGCTATAGAGGCATTAGCGGCATTTTCTTCAAAACGCTGCAATATATCGAGAATTAGCGGCGTTTTTATTAAAACGTTGCAAAATGTGAATTATTAGTGGCGTAAAACGCGCAAAAAATTATGTTATTTTAAGGTTTAAGGTTATGGATTTTAGGTTTAATGTCTATGGTTAATTTAGAGTTTTAGGGTTTATGATATAATGTTTATTATTTTGGGTTATGGGTTTATGTTTTAGAGTTTTAGTTTTGGGGTTTACTGTGTTTTAGGTATTAGGGTCGAACTAATATTAATGTTCATAGTTTTAGGGGTTATGCTATTAGGGATTAGAGGTTATGATTAATGATAAAAAATTAATTTATTTTAGGGTTTTGGTAAGCTTTAAGATTCTATTTTAATTACTTTTGTCCCTTGTAATATATATATATTAGAACTTGTAATATATATTAAGATTCTATATATTTAGGGTGTAAGTTTAGGTTTACGGTTCAAGGAAATGATACTATTAGAACTGAAGAACATTTGGATTTTACTGAGATTCATGCCATTTTGTACATACCCATATTATTTAATAAAGAATATAAACATATGTGTTTTAATTTGTACTACACTAACATTGGCCACATGAATTCCCAAAAATATGTCTAGGATTATGGTTTAGAGTTAACAGTTTTTAGAGTTTATAGTTTGGGTTTTATGGCCTAGGATTTATGATTGGTTTAGGGGTTACTGTGAATGGTTTTGGGGTTTAAAGTTTGGGGTTAGGGTTTTTGTGTTTGTGGTTTAGGGTTTAAGTTTTAGGGTCTCAGGTTTAGGGTTTTGGGTTTAGAGTATAATTTTGGATTTTAATTTAGAAGATAAATATAAATAAGATAAATATATATAAATTATTATTTTACATCAAAATGGGTTAAATCCCAAATAGCTCAGATGAAAAGTGATTTAGTGTGCAATTGTGTACATGAACTGTAATTTTATCTAGATCTTGTAAAATATTAACACAATTATTGATATAAATAGCATCATGTTTTTATTTAATTAATTTATATATTGCATACATAATATTTATATTTATTCAATATAAAAATATATTGATGTATTTAAAAATGTGTATTAAATCAAAGTTAAAGTTTCAACTATAGTTAGGGTTTAGAGTGTAAGTTTATGGTTTGAGGTCTAAAGTTTAAGGTATATTGTTGAAGACTGAACCAATATTTCGAATTTTATGAGATTCTTGCCATTTTGTACTACACCTAATACAAATATATGAAATATATATTTTGTACTACACTAACATTCGTCAAACTAACATTATTTGGATATAATTTAAAAGGAATTCTAAATAAATAGTTTTAAATTTTGATCAATTTTAATAAAATATTTTTTAATACCAAAGGTATTAGCGGCGTTTATATATAAAATGCCGCAAACTATAGGCAATAGCGGCATTCTTTTAGAAAACGCCACAAAATTTAATTATACATTAAAGTAAAACGGCGTCGTTTCCTCTGAATATTAGTGGCTTTAGCATCGTTTCTATAGAAAACACCACAAATTGTAATTGACTTTAATTTTGAACAGCGTCGTTTTGTAGTGTAGATAAAAGTGGCATTAGCGGCTCTTCACCTAAAACGCCGAAAAAGGTCTCATTAGCGGCGCTTTGATGAAAACGCCACAAATTGTCCTTATTTGAAACGACGTCACTTTTTCTCCCTTGAAGTTTATCCCCTTTACCCAAAATCAGTTCAGTTTTTTGCTAAGTCATTTCCCCCATTTCGGTTCTTCCTTTCTTAAATTCCTAAAACAAAGAACACCACTTTCTTTTTCCCCAAATCCTCCCTTAATTCTCCAAACCCGAAATCCCTAACATTTTCCCCAAATCCCCTTTTTTCCCATACTATTTTCCCTAAATCTGTTCCCCCATCCCCGAAATCCCTAACTCTTCTCCCTTTCCTCTTGTCTCGCTTGCTGTGATTCCCCAAAACCATTGCGTCTGTGTGATATCGACTTTGGAAGCGGTTGAAAAATTCTCTTCTACACTAATGGTGTAATTTGGGTACAAATTTGTTTTCCTCTTTATTGTTTACTCTTCATGGTTTCGTCATTTTGCATGTAATATTTTTGTGCCTTCCTCATTCGTCAAATCTGTTGTTAAAATTAAGCTTTTATAGTTTTATGTTTGATTACCGTGATTAAAATTATGGTTTTCCTCGTGAATACCTCCTTTATTTACAGGTTAATAGCTTTCCAATATTGGGTTTAAAAAGCTGTATAAATGCTTGATGGATATTTTCCCGCAGGTATTTCTTTTTACTCATTTTTAATCCCATGCTGTTTTTCATTTATGTATGTCTATAACATAAAACATAGTGATTTGGAAAAAAAAATGTAACAAACATGCAGTGAAAGTAATTTTTCTTACACCTACTGTATAGGTTGATTAACGAATTCTAAAAGCTGTTGCTATCGAGAACTCTAAGGATGTATAGATTTTTAAACCCAATACTGGAATTGTAGAGAAGAGTGTAATTTTGATTGAAGGATTGAAGCTTCATTTAATGAGACTTTATTTACAAGTTGAAAGTTTTGAATATTGATAAATATCCCAACACGAGGTTATTATTCAAATCTAGAGTCTCAAGACATTGGAGAATTTAGGCTTAGCTCCAGTAATAAAAAATTCCTCAATTATATATATGAATAAAATATTACTTTTAAAAAATCACAGTTGGTACGATGATAATCAATCAACAAACAAAGCTGCCTTATGGCTTCCCTCTTTTCTTCTTCTCGACTGAACAATGTCGCATCTTTTTCTTTATTAATCTTCTCCAATTCTCCCACTTTTTTCTCAAGCACACTCACAGCTTTCAATAGCTTCAACTTTTGTTCTTCTTTTGAATTCGATACCTTGTCATTTTCCCTTTTCTTTTCTGCATTATCTATCAGCTCCGTCAAATCAGTTTCACAAGTAACAAGCTTCTGTTTCAGTTCTTTGTTTTCTTGCTCTAAACTTTCTTTTATGTTCTTGTAGTTCTCTTTGTTTTCGTAATGTGTTTTTTCAGCAACCGCAATCCTTAAGCACCGAAGACGGATGTTATCATCGAGTTTCTGGTAGAATTCTTGTGCTAAATTTCCCATCTTTCTTTCTATGTAATTTAACTTGTTTCCAGCAGATAATTGTTTGATAAGCTTTGGGTTACATTCCATGGTTTTCCTAGTATGTTCTTCTATTTCTTTCATTATTCTCTATTGGTCTGCAATCTGTAACTCCACTTGATTTTTCTCCGTCACATGATCCAACTTAACCTCTGCACTCATCTGAGTTGTTTGTTTTTCCCTTTTAGTTTGGCAGTCCTCAAGTCTCCTCTCTCTAAATAGTGCTTCCAGTCCTAGAATTCTTGAATTCAGGTCAGCATTTTCCTCTTTCAATTGATTGATTTCATGAACATTACTCCTCAATTCATCTTTGGATGTAATTTTCTATTTGCGTAGAGCATCAACCTCCGATTCCAAGTCGATCACCTGCACCTGTAAGCCTTGGTTTTCCTCTTTCAGAGTTTTCACTTGAACCTCTAATTCCGGCTTCATTACATTTCCTCTGGCTTCACATTGTTGAGAACGTAAATAGTCCACTTCCTTTTTCAGATTGCAGACCTGTGCCATTGAATTATTGATTCTAAATGTTACGTTCTTTCTTATGGATTAGATTTTAATTTTTTGTTCTAGTTTGTGCCGGCTCTTGTCAAAATACTTGTGTTTTGATGTAAAGAGGTTAAAGAGCAACTCTCCTTAGAAATATTGATGTAGTAAATAAATCCTTTATCTTCATAGTATAAATAAATCCTTCTAACATTTGATTTGTAGTCTGCTTCTTGCATATGGGTTGTGTGGCTTAAACATAGGGAACAGTGCATGGTGTTCCATTTTTGCTATTCTGATTGTTACTGCTGTCATTGATTTCAGGCAGGAATGGTTCTGATGATCTGAAACTCTTACACCCTATTACTGTAAGGTTGCATCTAGCTGCGGTTGATCAGTTGCTGTTTCTACAAAATAATCTAAGGGGCTGCATTGAAGTGAAGGCTGCTAACCTTTACCAGTAACGGACAAGGTCTAATCTCTCAAAACCTCATTGTTTCTCTAAAGTAAATCATTTCTGTTCTTTTTGAACAAAACTATTTATCCAATGCTAGTTCCTCCTATTTTTTCCTTAACAAAGATATTTTAAAAATGAAAATCAAATAACTTAAATTTGATTATGCATTTATCCTATTATTAGATTACAATACATCTATGTTGTGATGCCGATGAAAAAAACCTTTTACAACAAATGTGCTTATAAATACTTCATACAAAAACAAATAAGATTATAGTCAAAATAACAATGTTCAAATATTAAAACTTAAGAGATTTTGGGTTAAAATTTTAATATGCGTTATTTTTTCTAAATTTTATATAAAAATATAAAAAGAAAAAAATTACCATATATTTATTATTTTGGAAAATAATTAAATAATTTAATACATTTTTAACCAAATTAAGTTTCAATTGATGGGTCACACTTTTATAATTATATTAAATTGTTTTACTATTTCAACTTTATCATTTTAATCAAACTCGTTTATTTTACATAATTATTTATTGTTAGGTTAATTTAGGTAATTGATGGGCTTAAAACTGACAAAACAAAAACCATTCCTTTCTAAGTTTTGTGTTTGTTTGAATTTGATACGCTTCCCACTTAAATTTACTTCAATATTTTAATTTAGGTATATAATATGAAAAATAATTAAAATATTATATCATTTAAAATTATCACAAATAATTTGGATTAATTTATTTAAATATTATTTAATTAAAATAATTATTTTAAAGGGAAATAATATTTATCTTAATGTTAAATATATATCATATCATAACTTACATAACTTACAAAACTTACATAATACATAAATATATAACTTACATAACTTACAAAACTTAAATAATAAATAAATATATAACTTACATAACTTACGTAATACGTAAATATATTTCATATCATAATTTACATAACTTACATACCTTACATAAATTTATATCATATCATAACTTACATAACTTACAAACCTTACTTAACTTACGTAATACATAAATATACACTTGAAAATCCCGCAACTTACCTGAATTAGTTTACACCCATTAGATACTTGATATGTATTATCTATTTTAGTAACCGTAATTTATTGTAAACTTTAGACTTCAAGAACAACGAAATGGATAGGAGTTGGATGAATTTGTCAAGGGTAAGCAATGCCTATCGAAATGGAGTACAAAATTTTCTAAATTTTGCATTTCAAAATGCAAGCCAAGAGAATATGATTCTTTGCCCGTGTAAGAAGTGTGGCAACATCAATTGGCATTTTTGTGATGTAGTCTACGAACATCTAATTGTTGATGGCTTTATTCGGGGGTATAAAAAATAGATTTTCCATGGAGAGTGTACATCTAGTAGAACCTCTTCAACAGTTAATCCGACTTATCTTGATAATGCTTACCATCAGTATGTTAGACAAGATGACATGGAAGGTATGTTGCGGGATGCATTTAATATGCACAGTCATGGTGAGCAATCGTTTCCAACTGACTTTATTGCATCCGATGATTGTAATATTGGTGGAAATTTTTTTGCGAAACGGGAATAAATGCATCTGATGAGGAGCCAAATGAAGAAGCGGTGAAGTTCTACAATTTACTTAATGAAATGAACGAAGAACTTTACGAGGGATCAAAATATTCGAAATTGTCTTTTTGTATTCGTCTATTTCACTTAAAATGTTTGGGAGGGTGTACCGAAAACTCTTTTACAATGCTGCTAGGGTTTCTGAGAGAGATATTTTCATTTGCAAAAATCCCCTAGTCTTGTCAAAATATGAAGAGACTAATAAAATATTTGGGCCTTGGGTACGATAAAATTTATAGTTGCCCAAATGACTGCATGTTGTACTGGGGTGATCAGAAAAAACCAACAGTCTTGTCATGTTTGCGTTAAGTCTCGTTGGATGGATAGGAATACAGAAGATGTGAATGCGGATGAAGGTGGGGCACAGTTAAGAAAGAAGCCAGTCAAGGTTTTGTGATATTTTCCCCTAATACCAAGACTTCAAAGGCTTTTCATGTCATCAAAGACAACCGATTCTATAAGGTGGCATAATGATCAACGAACCGATGATGGATTATTAAGACATCTTGCGGATTCTTTAGCTTGGAAATCATTTGACAACAAATTTCCAAGCTTTGCAAGCGATCCTCGGAATGTGAGGCTTGGGCTAGCAGCTGACGGCTTTAATCCTTTTAAAATCATGAGTACTTCGTACAGCACTTGGCCTGTAGTGCTTGTTCCTTACAATTTGCCTCCATGGATTTGCATGAAGCAATCTTCATTTATTTTATCAATGATTATCCCTAAAGAAAAAAGGTCTCGAAAATGATATTGACATCTATTTACAGCCACTTATTGAAGAGTAAAAATAGTTATGGTTGGGTGTTGAAACATATGATGTATTGAGAAAGGAGAACTTTAATTTACGTGCAGCTTTATTGTGAAAAATTAATGATTTCTCGGCTTATGCTAATTTATCGGGTTGGAGTACTAAAGGACGTTATGCTTGTCCTTGCTGTGCTGCGCAAACATGTTTTAAGTGGTTGTATAATGGGAAGAAGTTCTCTTACATGGGCCATCGTCAGTGGTTAGATGGAAATCGTAAATTTAGATTTCAAAGGACTCTATTTGGCGGTACTGAAGAGTACAAAGGAGCTCCTGAGCAGACCATTGGATCTGAAATCTTGTTTATGTTAAAAGATTTCAATTTTAGTTATGGGAAGATGAATCAACCACCTAACATGCAAACAAAGAGAAGATCGAGAGATGAATCTGATAATGAATCTGATGAAGAGGATGATCCTAATGAGGCAGACTTGTGGAAAAAAATGAGTATTTTTTTTGAGTTGCCTTATTGGGAGCACAACACTTTACGCCACAATCTTGATGTTATGCATATTGAGAAGAATGTCTACAAGAACATAATTGGGACAATTTTGAATGTTGATGGAAAATCAAAAGACAATCTTCAGAGTTGACTTGATTTAGTTGACATGAGAATTCGGCATGATCTTCATCCTCAAGTACTTCTGAATGGAAAATATCGGTTGCCGCATTCTATTTTTTCAATGTCAAAGGAAGAGAAAGAAGTGTTCTACATGATGTTGAAGGATATAAAGGTCCCAGATGCGTATGCGTCAAATATATCTCGATGTGTGAGTCTTAAAGATTGAAGATTATATTCATTAAAATCACATATTACCACATCTTGATGCAAGATTTACTCTCAGTTACTTTATGATGCTGTATGTCAAAAAATGTAACGTCCTGTATAATTGAACTATCTAATATAATGAAGCTATTTGTGGAAAAGTTTTGGATGTTGAAGAACTTCAGAAAGTACAAGATCAAGCCGCTTTTACTTTATGCAATTTGGAGAAGATATTTCAACTTTCCTTCTTCCCTATTATGGTGCACTTGGTAATCCATCTCCTTCATGAAGCAATACTTGGTGGACTATTTTTTATCGATGGATGTATCCTATAGAAAGGTGCTAATTTATTTGTCAAGTATTCATTCATTCACCTCTATACATTTAGTTATAGCTTTTGATATATATTGTATATCGCGTTTAGGTTCCTAAGCAAATTGAAGTCTTATTGTCGCATAAGCGTTATCCAGAAGGATCAGTTGCTGAAAGTTACTTGGCAGAGGAGTGCATGACCTTTTGTTCTAGATATTTAGAAGATGTTGAAACACGATCAAATAGACCAAGTAGAAATGCTGGGCTCAATGATCATAACTTGGCCGGAACTTATTTATTCCAAAGTTATGGAGAACCAATCGGCAAAGTTGAAATTGCAGAATTAGATGATATATCGTGGATACAAGTACATCGATATGTACTTTTTTCACCATGATTCAATTGAACCGTTACGCAAGTAAGTTCTAAAATTTCCTCAAATATTTGTCGTCTTGATTTGTTTATCTTCTAACCAATTAAACTTGTTTTTAACATAGTGAATACAAACAAATCTTGAGATCTCGTGCACGCTCCCGAAGTTTACAACATCGAGAGATTAATAAGTTATTCATAGAATCTTTTCATGAATGGTTAAGCCAAACGGTATGTAACTGAAGTTAATAAGTTACATATAATCATGAAATTTAGTTAATTAAATAAGAATGTTTTTATATGATACATTTATAATTACTCAATTTACTTTCGATTCAATAGGTTTGGAGTAGGAAGGATGTCAATGACGAAGTTAAATGGCTTTCCCAAGGTCCGAACAGAGTAATAAAAAGATATATTGCTTTCCTCATCAATGGATACAAATTTCATACAAAATATCGCGAGAGAATGAGGAGAACTCAAAACTGTGGAATTGTTGTTAATTCTTCAATTACAAGTTATGCTAGTGCTAGGGACAGTAATCTGGTTGAGGGTAATGTAAAGTATTACGGACTTCTTAATGACATTATTGAGTTGGATTACTATGGAAAATGGAAAGTTGTCTTATTTCGGTGTGATTGGGCTGATGTTAATACTGCTCGGGGAATTAAAAAAGATCAATTTGGTTTTACAATGGTTAATTGCTTTCGCTTGATTCACACTAGAAAACAATTGATGGACGAGCCATATGTATTTTCTTTTCAAGTGAAACAAGTTTTTTATTCGAAAGATACTGATGAGGGTTGGTATTTTGTACTCTGGAACACCCCTAGAGACTTGTTTGACATGGGTAATGGAAGTAGAGATGACATCGTCGAAAGATAAAAAACATTGCCTTTTCCAAAACAAAACTTAGATGAAAATATCGCTAGTACTAGTACAGAACATCAATGGGTTTGACATGATATGGATGAAGATATTTACGAATAATGATTTAGTAAGATTTTATGATTTTTTAATTATATGTAATATTATAATTTTAATCTTGGTCATGTTATATAATTTAACTATTTTAATTATATGTACAATTATTGTTGTAATTTGTTACTAAAATTTCAACTATTTTATGTGTATTGCAGGAAAAATGAGTAGAAGAAGATTACGAGATTTAAGTATTTCCAGAATACTCCAAATTCGAAAGAAGAAAATAGTGAACAGCAGACAGTTGTTGGATCTTCGAATGTGCTGGAGACACTTGACGAGCCTGCAGAATTTCAAAGCAATGTTAAGTTTATTTTACATATGTGTTGACTTTTATTATTGATTTATTTTTCAATTTTAATGTAATAATAATATATCGTTTTTCAGCTGAAAGTGGTGGGACGCGCAGAGGTTGATGACGTACGCTATTTAAAGATTTATACGACTTAAATCCTGTTGAGCGTGTCAAAGTAAGTAGAAATTGTCATGGTCAGCCTATTGGATCTGAAGCTCGACTTTTAGCAGGCTATTTGGGTATTATAGCACGAAATGTCAATATGTTTCCCATCAACTACGAATCATGGCATCACATGCCTGATAGCAACAAAAATCAGGCTCTCGATAATATTAAGGTAACAAAATGTAAATGTAATTTATAATACTTTGGTTTAAGTTTCATTTATATTTACATTCTAAACTTGTGTTTTTTTTAGGAGAGATTTGCTTTAGAGGTCTCGAATGACTATATCAAGAAGGCATTGGGTAAAAAATGGAGAGACCATAAAAGCACATTGAAAAAATAATATTTTAAGAAAGACATAAGCCTCGAAGAAAAATTGCAAAATGTCCCGCCGGGAATGCTGAGGTACCAATAGGAAGATGCGGTTAGATTCTAAAATTCAAAGAAAGGAGAGGTATTACATACTTCCAAGCTCTTATATATAGTGTTTACTATATACGTAATAATAATTTCATTATGTAGGACTGTGAGTGAGTTGGAACAAGTAGCAGGCAAAAACAAAAATTTACGCACACGACAAGGTCGAAAAGTTTTGCTTCTGTAGCTGAGGCCGATGTATTATGAATTTATTAATTTTTTTCAAATATTAATGACTTTCTACTATTAAATAATATTTTTACTACTATATTGTAGGAAGTCTCGTCTGGTCAAAAAGTTGGACGCCTTCAGCTTTTTGAGATTACGCATAGGAAGAAAGATGGATCTCTTATGACATCCGAAGCTGGAGAACTTATGGTATATTTACTTAATAAATTTTGATTTATTATAAATATTTATAATGTTTAATTATAATGGTTTAATTCTTCGTTAGTAGTTTTAATTAATGTTAAGTTATGTTGCATTCCTTTTTATTATATATTTCGTTTCTAACTCTTTCATTGATTTATTAGGAGAAAATAAAGGAGAAGAAGGCGGAGTATGAAGCGGTTGCTTCGACTGATAGTTCTGTTAATCTTGAGAACATTGATAACAGAATTATCACTGATGTTTTTGGTCCTGAAAGGTAGTGGTCGGGTTCGATTTCAAGGATCTGGTGTTACCCTGACCCAATATTTTGGATCTGACTCCCAACAATATATGCTTTCCGGGAGTCAAGCTCAAGCTAAAGTTCAGAGGTTAAGAGACCAGATAGCTCATATGCAAGTGAGCACAGTTGAGCAGATTGTCGAGGTTCATAGAAAATATAAAGAACTCCAGCAACAACTTAGAGCGGTGGCACCAGAGAGGGAGGTAGCGACAGCAGTGAAAGAGGTAGCGGCAACAGCGAAGGAGGTAGAGGCAGCAGCGATGGTAGCAGAGCAGAGCAGAAAGTACGATGAGCTCCAGCTATAGCTTCAGCAAATGATGCAGATGTTTCAGCAGTCGCAAAAGCCGCCATCTTAGACATTAGTTTTCTCCTTGTAAGAATGTTTTTAACATAGTCACATTTAACATTATTGTAAGAATATTTTGAGTTATACTTAATTTATTAATTTACATCATATATCTTTCGTTGAATTTGAAGTATCATTTAGATTTAATGTTTTTGGTTGTATTTTTTATACTACATTTGCTGTTTATGGTTGGATTTCATGCTATATTTGTTGTTTTTGGTTGGATTTAATGCAAGAAGGGTTGGATATTGGTGAAAAATGTACACTGCAAATCTGCCAAAATTAGCGGCATTTGTAAAAAAAGCGTCGCTAAAAGTCATGGCTTTTAGCGGCGCTTCACCAATAAACGCCGCTAAAAGTCTTGATCTTTTGTGGCATTTTTTCCAGATAAACGCTGCAAACATTTACGGCATTTCCTATAGCGTCATTTTTTGCTGGGTTTTCAAAAACGCCGTAAATAGTTTTAGCAGCGGTTAACAGCGTCGCTAAAGGCTAAAAAAAATACCGCTAAAAGTCTGTTTTCTTGTAGTGATGCCATATAAACCTGTGATAGTGTGATTCCGATTGATTCAATCTAACCCCTGTTTCCTTGTAGATTTTGAAAGATGTTGTCTGAAACTAAACGTGATAAGACTAATGAAGTAAACAGTAATATTCCAAATATTGATTTTGATGTGAGTCATAGTTACCGTTTCCCTAAATGTTTGAAAATGAAGTAAAAATATGTTTTTTGGTTTAATAGGACAGTGGGTTTCTGAATTCATGAGAAATAATCCAATGGCTCAGCAACATCCGCCTCATGTTGTACACCTTATTGTTCACTCTGTTGTACCCTTGTAGTACCTCTACCACCTACCGATGGTCAAACCGAGTTGTTGAGTTCCTGTTCATAAAGTTAAGAAATATGGGGCTGAAGAATTTTGGAGGATTAAGTGTGATCCATTTAGAGCTGAATACTGGTTAGAAAACATTCAACGAGTTTTTGATGAGATGACCTATTCTCCTAAAGATTATCTTCGATGTGTAGTATCATTGTTGAAAAATGAAGCTTACAGATATTGGTCAATACTGACAGCGATTGTATCAAGAAATAACATGAATTAGGAATTCTTCAAAATAGAGTTTAAGAAGAAGTACGTCAGTAAAAGGTATTTAGACAGGAAAAAGAAAGAATTCCTGGAATTGAGATAGGGAAATAAGCCAGTGGTTGAGTACGAGAGAGAGTTGTACACCTCAGTAAGTATGCCTGGGAAATTTTGCCGACAGTGGAAAAAATGTGCATCCATTTTGAAGACGAGTTAAACGATGAAATTTAGATGATTAGCAGTACAAAAATACGACAGTTTGTGGTTTTGTCTGACCAGTTATAGAAGATGGAAGAAATTTATAATCATAAGAGGTAAAGGGATAAGAAGGCTTAGGAATTCAGTAAAAGAAATTTTCCCATATCATTTTCTACACCACTGTCAAAGAAAGTAAAAAAAGATGATAACTGTGTTACCGTATTATCCGGTTTCTGAGCAGAAATAGATCTCGATAGTCAGATTCAAAATTTCAGACTCAACTTGCAGATAGCGTTGCTAGTATTTGTAATGCTCCGAAACCAGTGTGTGAACACTGTGGAAGATTCCATACTAGTGAGTGTATACTTAAAGAGGGCATCTGCTTCAGATACGGGGCAACTTATCATTTTGTGTGAAACTGTATAAAAATGCTGGAAGAAAAAGATGATTGAAGTGTAAAACCCCCAACTAGCTGCAAAAGGAAAAATACCCTGGTCAAAGTAGCAATACATGTGTGAATCGTGGTGATACTAAATACATGACTACTAGATCCCAAGTCAGAGCACTTGCACAAAGTTATGCTATACAGGCCAGAGAGGAGGCTACCACACCTGATTTCGTTACTAGTATATTTTATCTTTTTGACGTTACTGTATATGCTTTCATTGACCTCAAATCTACTTATTCATACATTTGCACCACATTGGCAACTGATAAAAATTTACCTGTTGAGTCAACTGAGTTTAATGTTCAACTTACAAATCCACTGGGTCACAGTGTAATGGTTAATTTAGTGTGTTGTAAATGTCCACTGAAAGTCCAAGGCTGTGAGTTTCCCACCAATGATGTTATTGCCTTTCCACGAATTTGATGTAATACTGGGTATAGACTAGTTATCGTTACATGATGTAGTGGTTAACTGTTGACAGAAACATATTGATTTGAAATGTCCATTAGGTGAATTGATTACAGTTGTGCCTGGCAAGCTACATAATGCTACCAGAGTTGCTTTAGCTATTTCTGCGCAGAAGATGATTCGCAAAGGCTATGAGGCATCTTTAGCTTACATATTGGATACTCGATATTCGAAAATGAAGTTGGATCATGTACCAGTTGTTAATGAATTTTTGATGTATTTCCTAAAGAGTTACTGGGATTGCCACCAGAGTGTGAAGTTTAATTTGTTATTGAGTTGATACCCAGGACTGCACCGATATCAACTCCACCGTGTAGAATGGCACCGATTGAATTGAAAGAAATTAAAGCACAGTTGCAAGAATTACTAGACAGAGGTTTCATTCGACCAAGTGTATCTCCTTGGGGTGCACTAGTACTGTAACACCCTGAATAAACTGTTTCTATTCTGTAAATATCTAACACAATTATGTATCTGCTTCCGTGGTTTAGTGTTTTGGGTGTGTGCGAGAGGTTTTGGGTTCAAGTCCCACCTTTAGTAATTTTGCTATTTTTTATCTGAGCCTTACCCTTGTTGAGTGGGCTTATATAAAATTATCTGTTAATTCATATTAGAATGAACCTGCTGGTTCGAGTGGTAAGTGGATTGTTATGCTAAAGGTCCTGTGTTCAAATCTTTGTGTGAGCGAGGGAGTTTATTTTTGCTTCAGTTGTTTGAGAGTGTTTGGATAGAGATAGAATTCTGAAGTGGTCGTGATTGAGAAGATAGTGGGGAGTTATCAAAATATTTTATTTTTTAATTTTTGTTCCTATTTTGTTTTCAAGATTTTCTCTCTCCACCCAAAATATTCTAACGCCAGTTCTTCTCTGTTCTCCACTATATTCTCTTCTTCTTATTTTTTTGACGGTTTTGTTCTTTTCTCAACTGTTGTAATCTTGTGTTTCGATAATACGGTGTTCTTCGTGCCTTTTCGGTAAGTGGGGTTTCGCTTGACAGTAAGTTTTGGTTTTGTTAACTATTTGGTATTACTCGATTTGTGGGGTTGTCATTAAGGGAGTAATCTAAGAGGATAGTAATTCATGAGAATGTTATTGTGCAGGAATTGACGGGGAACCTTTGGTTAGTGCTTCAGCGATTTAGTATGCTTTAGCGGTGGTTGTTGTCGACAGTAGTTCTTGCGCTATTTCGAATTTATGAGTTGTTTCATAAATTTATTGCTAAGTGGTCAAATGGATTGCTGTTTCTTAGGTTTTGGTGGGCTCGAGGTTGCTGTAGCATCTTAAACGAATCAGGTGTGTACTCATTACGCAGAAAATTGAGCTTCTACGTAAGCCAAAAAACCACACTGTCGACGCCACATGGGCATGTGCTTGGTGTGTGGTTGGTCGTGTGCGAGACACAGCTGTGTGGTTAACAAGGGCATGGCCGTACGCAAAAGACAGTCATGTGGTGGTGTGAGTCTGGTCGTGTGGGCCCACACAGGCATTCTACACGGGAGAAACTTGCTATAAAAATAGGAAACTTTTCATTACTTTTTTTTATCACTTTTTCTTTAGCCTCCAGGCCGTGTGAGTCACATGGGCAAGGCCAATTTGGGCGTGTAGGCCCACACGAGCACGTCGGCAGAAATTTTTGAAATTTTCCTAGGGTCACACGGGTAGTTCCGACCGACTGTGGACCTACCGTAGGGTCGATAAGGGCAAACCAAACCCTAGCTTATGTGATCTGGTATTCTGATAGTATACTCTGAGTAGGACATTATTATGCACGTCTAACTATTCTGCTATATGTATGTCTCTTATCTGTATATAACCATGCTGAGCATGTCTAATCTGTAATATCTGTATCTGATTTCTGTAACTGTTGTGAGTGGGATTTGTATATGTGGAGGAAGTGTTCTATATGGCGATCACTGCCTATATTCTTGCAGTATGGCTGCATATTATCTAATATGTGTCGTAATGACATGATATGGTGTGTAGGGATGGGTGGGTGTTTTTAATCCCACATGTTATGTTGGGATGGATGGAATTGGTGTGTAGAGGATGGGGTAGGATTCTGTATATCTGTTCTACATACCTGTATCTGTTATTTGTATCTAAAATGGACATAAGTCTGTATTTGTATCTGACTGAGCATGAAATTTCTAAATGTTTTACCTGCGTATTTCTATTGGGTTACACACTGAGTTTGTGAAAACTCACATCTTTTGTCTGTTCTGTACAGGTAATCCACAGAATTAGGAAGATTGGTGCAGCAGAAACTTAGCAGTGACCATTGATACTAGAACTGATTATACTCAGTTATTATGGTTTTTATTTAAATTTCGGACTTAATTGTGAGTTTGTAATTTATGGGACTCTCTGGACTGAACGGTTTTTAAACTTTTGGTTTTGGTTTATTTGCTTGTTTATTTGCATGGTATAATAAACGTTTAAGCAAACGACATCTTTACTAAAAAAAAAGGTTTCTCTGAAAATACGAATTGGATTTCGAAAAAATAACGGTATTCTTAGACTTTTGCTGTAAAATATGTTTTGACAAGTAAAAGAATTAATTAACATTTTCGCAATGGATATAAAAGAATATGAGTTAATAAGCTGAGATTATTTAACGTAACAACTCCATTTTCAAAATCCATTCTTTTTGATGTATCCGGATTCGATCATAATGTGTAGGCCGGGTTTGGGGTGTTGTATTTAGTCATATCAGAGGCAGGTTGTAAAACTCGACTGTGAATTTTGGGTTCTAAAATTGTATTTCAGGAAGAATTGGTTTTACAAATAATTTGAATAATTTGAGGAAATATGTGGTATACTGAGTCTCCGGCGCTGATCTTGTAAGTATTTCTGAACTTTAGATGGAAAACTCTGAAAACGCTGTAGTTAGTACTTTCTGAAACTATATTGAGCTAGATAGAGATTGAAATATCTAAAACACTTTTGAATTACTGATAATTTATGCATAAAATATCTGTTAATAAAAACTAGAACTGATACATTGTAACATCCTGATTTTTGGGTTTTTCGTAATTTCTGAGAATTTGGTTAAGTTTTTTAAAATTTGGTATTTGGTAGTGAAAAGTCATAGTTGGAATATGTAAATGGGCTTATGGAAGGCCCATGTGATGGCCAAAACCCGGTAGAATTTTTAAACTTTGGACTTAAGAAGTTAGGGGCTTTGGATAGGTGGCCTTATTAAAAGTTGTGGGTGAAATGTATCACAAAGGAGCCCCTAGCAAAGTGGCTAAGTGACGCCACTAAGGAGCTAAAAATGTGGCGTGTAAGTGGTTGGGGGAAACCTGGGTTCGATTCTCTGTGACGGCAAATGTGATGTTATTTTTATGCCTTGAGCATGCAGAAGTTTGAAGCTGAATGGAACTTTGTGGGAGAGAGTTTAAATCGGTTGAGTGCTTGAATTAAGGAGTGATAAGGGGAGAGATTTTAGGGATTTGAAAGAGAGATTAGAGTTGGTCGAATAGTGGGGATTAGGGAGGAGAAATCGGCTAGGGGGATTTTGAGGGTAGTATTTCGGCATTAGGCTATAGTTGTGCCGATTTTCCTCTGTTTGAGCACCATAGAACCATTCTTTTCTTTTTATTTTCTTCTCTAACCGAAACTGTCACCCTTTCCATCCATCTTTCCTTTCTTTTCTTCTCCAAAACTAGTCCACTATTCCCTTTCGTTTCATCTACTCCTCCTTTCCTTACCTTCTCTTTTGCCGAAAAGCCACAAAAGCCGAAACCTGTGAAGCTTTGTGGTGCCGATTTCTTGTTGACCAGCAACCTTCTTTTCTCTTCACTTTTTGGTGACCAATTCCTTCTTCTAAAAAACTCTAAGTGGTACAAAGGAAGACTGTGGTAAGTATTCGTACTCTAAATCAATTCAGTAGTAACTGTTGACAAAAGCCGAAACCCCTTATAGTTTAGGGAGGTTGTCGATTTGAGACATAGGCCTTTTTGGGCTTTTTCATTTGATTCTTATGGTTTGTATAGCGGAGTAGATAACTTTGGAGGAGCAGCAAGGCTTGGGGTACCGATTTGGATAACTTGGATCGAGCATCGGACTCGGTGAAGGTAAGTGATCTATGGCCATTAGGGGTTCTTTGGCTGAATATGGTAAGGTGGATTTTGGGTTTGATAAGCATGATTTGTACACTAAGTATGGTGATGGTTAATTGTAGGTTGGCATGGGAGACTTTGCTAGTGAACGTCACAAAACAGGTGTGGAACGAACCCTCTTTCGTAGCTTAACTCGATATGTGTCGAAAAGTCGAAATGCCGAAATTCTGGCATTTCGAGGACTTGTGAGCATACGAAAGCTCATAGGTTGGTTAGATACGCTAAGTTTGATGATCGGGATCGTTGGAACAGGTAAGGGCACGATTTTCTGCATCACGGTAAGTTAGGCCTCGAGGGGCTAAAATCGAGCCTAATGGGCTTCCGGGCTCATTTGGGTAAATTTGGTAGAAAATGGAATCCGGTTAAATTACGCGTTAAGACAGTTAATACTGTTATGGAATATAGGCTAAATGGGCCTAGAGGACTAGATCGGCTATGTAGGGTCCATTAGGGGTTTTTGGCCCAATAACTCGGTTTTGCTAAGAATGGGCTAGAATCGCTGCTAAACACTTGAAATTGTTGATAATTAATAATGCGCATAGAAAACCCTAATAATTGATAAAATAATGAAATTACCCTTATAATGTGAAAATGACCATTTTGCCTCTAGGTGAAAATGACCATTATACCCCTAGGGATATGTTATAATTAAGATGCATGTGATGCTGTTTTATACATGATATGCCATGATATGCACATGATATGCCATGATATATTCATATATGCATGGGTTGGGTTTTATATGAATGGAGGAAGTGCAAAAGGGCTTTGCCTCAGTTTACCGAAAAGGGCTTTGCCCCAGTTTATCAAAAGGGCTTTGCCGCAGTTATTAAAAGAGGCTAGGCCTCCAGTTATATGATAAAGCAGCTATGCTACCAGTGGAGAGTTTGGTTGGGTGGGTTGAGTTATTCCTCACATAGAGAGCTTGGTTGGTACGGGTGGAGAGTAGCGGATGGTGGGTTGAGTAGTCTCCCCAAATGGGCTTGCATATGTTCATTGATATTGCATGTGTTATTAAAATGGGCCTATGTGCCATACCGTTTACAGTAAAGGCTTCGGCCCAGTGATATGAATAATGAAAAGGCTTCGGCCCAGTATATGTTGAGACTGAATTTGTGCTTAGGCCCAGTAGGCTGATATTGGTTTGGGCTCTGAAAGGGGCTTGTTCCACACTGAGTTTCCAAACTCACCCCCTTCCTTAACCTTGCAGGTGAGCCTTGATGTGGAGACTTAGAGCCGGAAGGGATTCAGAGTGGCCATGGTGATCACTTTTGGACTTTAAAATAAGTAACTAGTTTTTCGTTAGTTTATCTTAATTACTTTTTATTTTTGGGTTGTAATAAGGCCATTTTAACTTTATTCTCTTTCTGGGATTATTCTATTTTTAGTAACTCTAAATATTTCTGATAATACTTCAAATGGGCTAGACTTAGGGCGTTTTCAAAATGATACTCGTTTTTAAAATAACGTAACGACACGATTAATCGGTTTATCAAAGATATCTACTCAAACGAATTTCAACTCGGTTATCAAAGTGTGGCAATGGTTGTGGGCATGACTAGGATTGGATCCAATCGAAGAGCTTGGTATTTAAGCAGCCTTTATGGCTCACCTCCTCTGTTTTTGGATACCTACCTGGTGCACAGCTTCCATTCACTTGGTTAAGCCTTAACAAAAGACGGTTTATTAAAACACTAAAGCAAAATGTGGATTCTTAACTTCAATGTGGCACGTTGGATTCGACCATAACGTTTGGGCTGGGTTTGGGGTGTTACATTTAGTGGTATCAGAGCCAGGTTGCAACAACTCGGCTGTGGGTTTCTAAACAGGTTTTAAATCAAGAATTTCAAAACAAAGGTATTTTAAATCAATTTTTAGGAAATTTCTATTTTTGGGACCAAATACACGTTTTTGTTGTTTTAAATGGTTTGGAAGAAAAAGGTGGCACACTGAACCCCGGCACCAAGTCTGTAAGTATACTTTCTTTTACATTATGTGATATTGATGATATTCTATGGATAAGAACTGAGACCCTGCTAAGATACTTTAGATAGGGTAGAACTGTAAAACGGTAGGAATGAGACTGTAGCTAGGCTACGACGTTGCGAAAATAATCCTTGAACTACTATATTTCCATAAGACATCTCGTAATAAACAATTGAAATATTAAACTAATGTCATAAAATTCGTAATCAGATAATTCGATAGGGGCCCTGGATTGGCTAGGGGTGGAAATGGTATGGGCCGAGGATAGAGAGCACCGGGCAGAGGTGATAAGGAGATTGGGGCTAGGTTGCCTGTGTTTGTTTATGCTACTCAATGCCGAAAGGATAGAGATACTCCAGATGTTAGCACCGGTACATTCTTAATTTTTGATGTACCTTATACTACTTTGATAGACATAGGTTCTACGCACTCCTATGTAGCTAGTTCTATTTCTGAAAACTTGGGGATTTCAATTGAGAGCACTTCTAGTGAGGTAGTTGTACTGAGTCCATTGGGACAGTCTGTTCGGGTTGGTAAAATTTATAGAAATATTCTGTTAGAAGTACAAGGGGCTGAATTTCTGGCAAATCTGATGGAGCATTCGATTGGGGAGTTTGACTTAATTCTGGATATGGATTAGTTGGTCGAGCACTGAGTTATTTTGGATTGCGCAACTAAGAGGGTTATTCTGTTGTGATCGGTGAGCGTTGAGATTATCTATCTAATGTGTCTTCGCTTTTGTGGCTGAGAAACCGATTCGAAAAGGGTGTGAGATGTAATTGGATTATGTTAATGTTTTTGTTTTTGGTGACTCTTCTATAGGGGATATCAGAATAGTGAGGGATTTTCTAGATGTTTTCCCTAAGGAGTTATCGAGTTTACTTCCGAATCAGGAAGTTGAGTTCGGTATTGATCTTCTATCAAGTACAGCTCCGGTGTTCATCGCTCCCTACCGAATGGCACTGAAGGAGCTTATAGAGCTTAAGGCTCAACTTCAAGAGCTTTTGGATAGTGGTTTCATTCGCCTTAGTGTGTCTTTGTGGGGGCACTAATTCCGTTTGTGAAGAAAAAGGATGGCACCATGAGGATGTGCATCGATTACCGGCAATTGAATAAACTGACTGTGAAAAGCAAGTATCCACTTTCGAGGATCAACAATTGCTTTGATCAGTTTCAAGGGGCTTCTGTGTTTTCAAAAATTGATCTTTGATCTGGGTACCATCAACTTAGAGTTAAGGAAGTTGATATTCATAAGACTGCATTTAGGACTCGTTATGGGCATTACGAGTTCCTAGTTATGCCGTTTGGTCTGATGAATGCTCCGATTGCATCCATGGATCTGATGAACTGAGTCTTTCAACCATATCTGGATCAGTTTGTCGTGGTTTTCATCGATGAAATTTTGGTTTACTCTAAGACCGAGGATGAACATGATGAACATCTTAGAGTAGTGCTTCAGATACTCTGAGAGAAACAACTCTATGCTAAGTTGAGCAAATGTGAGTTCTGGCTACGTGAGGTAACTTTTCTGGGGCACATGGTTTCTACTGAGAGGATCCGAGTTGATCCTAGGAAGATTGAGGCTATGCTTGATTGGAAACAACCCAAGAATGTATCAGAGATTCGCAGTTTTCTGGGCCTTGTGGGGTATTGTCGGCGCTTAGTTGAGGGGTTCTCTCTGATTGCAGCACTTTTGATTAAGCTTCTACGTAAAGGTGTTCCTTTTGTTTGGACTGATGCGTAGCAATCGAGTTTCAAAAAGCTCCAGTATGCTTTAACTTGGGCTTCTATTCTGATATAGCTTGAATCTGGTAAAGAGTTGGTGGTGTACAGTGATGCGTCACACTTTGGTTTGGGATGTGTATTGATGTAAGATGGAAAAGTTATGGCTTATACGTGCCGTCAGCTTAAGACACATGAAGGGAATTATTCGACGCATGATCTTGAGTTGGTTGCGGTGGTCTTTGCGTTGAAAATCTGAAGGCACTATCTGTATGGTGAGAGGTGTATTATCTACACCGATCATAAGAGCCTCAAGTATCTCCTTACCCAGAAGGAGTTGAATCTTAGACAGTAGCGTTGGATTGAGCTGCTCAAAGATTATGACTGCACGATAGAATATCATCTTGGTAAGGCTAATGTGGTGGTCGACACTCTCAGTCGTAGAGCGATGACTGATTTGGGAGCGATGTTCACTCGCTTTAGTCTGTTTGATAATGGAGGTTAGTTAGTCGAGTTGCAAGTTAAGCCGACTTGGATTGATCAAATTCGAGATAAGCAGTTAGGGAATGAGTCTTTGGGTTTGCAATTTCATCAGACTGAGAGTAGCAGTAATTCAGATTTTGGGCTAAATAAGGAGGGATTTCTGTGTTTTCGAGGTCGAATCTATGTGCTGAATGATTCTAATTTGAGGCAGTCGATTCTGAGAGAGGCCCATATTAGCCCCCATGCTATGCATCCCGGTGGTAATAAGATGCATCACGATCTCCGTGAACTGTATTGGTGGCCAACTTTAAAACATGAGGCTACTGATTTCGTTGCTCATTCTCTGATGTGCCAGCTAGTTAAGGCTGAGCACCAGTTGCCTTCGGGTTTGCTCCAACCGATTAATATTCCCTTATGAAAATGGTAGCGAGTGATGATGGACTTCGTTAGTGGGTTGGTAACGAGTGACGATGGACTTCATTAGTGGGTTGCCCTTGACACCAACTAAGAAGAATTCTGTTTGGGTCATCGTGGATCGATTGACCAAGTACGCTCATTTATTTCGGTTTGGACGGACTACTCTCTGCAGAAGTTAGCGAAGCTCTATATTTCCAAGATTGTAAGACTGCATAGGGTTCCTATTTGAATAATTTCTGATAGAGATCCTTGCTTTACTTCTCGGTTCTGGAAAAAATTACATGAGGCTTTGGGTTTGAGATTGGACTTCAGTACTGCGTTCCATCCTCAGACCGATGGTTAATATGAGAGGGTGATTTAGATACTAGAGGATATGCTTCGGAGTTGTGTTATAGATTTCTGAGGTAGTTCGAAGGATTTTCTGCCACTAGCTGAGTTCGCCTACAATAGCAGTCTCCAGGCTAGCATCTAGATGGCACCTTACGAGGCTTTGTATGCTCGTAAGTGTTGTACTCCGCTATGTTGGACTGAGTTGGGTGAGCATCGTGTTTTGGGTCTTGAGTTGGTCTCAAGTCCCACATTTAGTAATTTTGTTATTTTTTATCCAAACCTTACCTTTGTTGAGTGGGCTTATATAAAATTGTCATTAACTCATATTAGAATGAGCCTACTGGTTCGAGTGGTAAGGGGATTGTTATGCTGAAGGTCCTGTGTTCGAATCTTTGCATGAGCGAGGGAGTTTATTTTTGCTTCGGTTATCTGAGAGAGTTTGGATAGAGATCGAATTCTGAAGTGGCTGTAATTGAAAAGATAGCAGGGAGTTAGGATTGGAGAGTTATCAAAATATTTTATTTTTTAATATTTATTCCTATTTTGTTTTCAAGATTTTCTCTCTCCTCCAAAAATATTCTGACGTCAGTTCTTCTCTGTTCTCTACCATTTTCTCTTCTTCTTCCTTTTCTGACGATTTTGTTCTTTTCTCTGCTATCGTAATCTTGTGTTTCGATAATACGGTGTTCTTCGTGCGTTTTCGGTAAGTGGGGTTTTGCTTGACTACAAGTTTTATTTTGTTAACTGTTTGGGATTACTCGATTTGTGTGGTTTTCATTAAGGGAGTAATCTAAGAGGATAGTAATTCGTGAGAACGCTATTATGCAGGAATTGACGGGGAACCTTTGGTTAGTGCTCCAGCGGTCTAGTACGCTTTACCGATGGTTGTTGTTGACGGCAAGTTCTTGCACTATTTTAGAATTTTGAGTTGTTTCATAAATTGATTGCTAAGTAGTTAATGGATTGCTGTTTCTTAGGTTTTGGTGGGCTCAGGGTTGCTGTAGCATCTTAAACGAATCAAGTCTAGACCCTTTACTCAAAAAATTGAGCTTCGGCAAAAGCCAAAAAACCACATTGTCGATGCCACATGGGCGTGTGCCTGGCTATGTGGTTGGCTGTGTGCGAGACACAACCATGTGGTGGATGAGAGCATGGCCGCGCACAAGACACTGCCATGTGGTGGTGTGAGTGTGGCATATGGGCCACACGGGCTAGGCCTAATTTGGCGTGTGGGCCCATATGGGCATTCCACACGGGTGTGTAGATTTTAGGCCAGGCTATGTGAGTCACACGGACAAGGCCAATCTGGGCGTGTGGGCCCACACGGGTACGTTGGGTAAAATTTTTAGAATTTTCCCTTGGGTCGCACGGGTCATTCCGATCAACTGTGGGTCTACCGTACAGTCAGTAAGGGCTAACCAAACCCTAGCTTATATGATCTAGCATTTTGATAGTATGCTCTGAGTAGGACATTATTATGCATGTCTGACTATTTTGCTATATGTATGTCTGTTATTTGTATATAAGCATGCTGAGCTTATCTAATCTGTAATATCTGTATCTGATTTCTGTAACTGTTGTGGGGCAGGATTTAAATATATGGAGGAAGTGTTTTGTATGGCGATCACCACCTATATTCTGGCAACATGGCTGCATATTATCTAATATGTGTCGTAATGACATGATATGGTGTGTAGGGGTGGGTAGGTGTTTTTAACCCCACATGGTGTGTAACGCCCCGTACCCGAGACCGTCGCCGGAGTCGAACACGAGGTGTTAACAGACTTAATTCATTACTTAAACAACTCAAACAATTTATTTTTAAAATTTTCAGTCAAGCTAGCAATCTGCGTCACAGTCGTTTAAAAATTCATATCTCGAGTTCCAAAACTCAAAATCCAATTCCGTAAATTTTCCATAAAACTAGACTCATATATCTATTTACTAATGTTTTTATAGAATTTTTGGTATAGCAAATTAGTACAGTTTATTAGTTAAAGTCTCCCCTATTTCAGGGTTCGACTGCTCTGACCTCTGTGTATTATGAATCAGATATCTCCTTGTACAGAGTTTCAATGACTATGCCGTTTGTTTCTAATAAAACTAGACTCAATAAGGAATTAGTAAATATAAATCATGACTTATAATTATCTTTGAACAATTTATGGTGAATTTCCAAATTCAGAATAGGGGATCCAAAAATCTCTCTGGAAATGTTTCACAAAAATTTAAACATCTCATAAAATATAACTCATATACCTGTTTTGTTCCATCCATATGAAAATAGACTCATAATTCTTCAATTCCATATTTTACTCATCATCTAATTGTATCTCTACTATTTTTAATTATTTTTCAAACTCACATCACTGTTGCTGTCTGAATCTATTTTATGGTAAATTTTACCTATTTCATGGTTTCCATGGATTAGCTAGCAATTTAGCATACATAATACCAAATATGATCATGATTAGCCATTCCAATGGCTAATCATTACCAAGCATTTCCATACCACTCAATAACCATATCATAAGACCATATATACAAAATGATTATAATGCTATACATGCCATACTCAAATATACAAGCCATTATGCCAAGATGGTATACGGATAGTGTGAGTGTGCCTCCGACCGTTCCCGATTTCCAAGCTGGCTTGTCAACACTACAAGGAATGAAAAGGAGGGAGTAAGCATAAATGCTTAGTAAGCTCACATGCAAATAGCAAGTAACACAACTATATACGCAAACATAAAACATCATTTGCATAATCATCACTGAGACATTCATATCACATTTTCATTTATCATCTTACCATATTGTTGTTATATCGAGTTTTCAACCCGAGGGTTAAGTACATACCTGTTCAAAGTATTCATTTCACAACACTTACCAATACGTCCCTTTCATCTCGAGTATTCCTCCATTTGAGTAGAATTTTACCCGTTGAACACATCGGAATATAATTCGGATACATGGAAAGTTTGCACATAAGTGCCACATATGTAGCCAAGCTACCATGTAACCCACCCATAAGTGAACTCGAACTCAACTCAACGAGCTCGGGCGTTCGCATCCATAAGTGAACTCAGACTCAACTCAACGAGTTCGGACATTCGCATCCATAAGTGAACTCGGACTCAACTCAACGAGTTCGGATGCCCAAATATCCTAGTGACATGTCACTTGTATCCTAATCCATTCCTAAGGTTCAACGGGACCTTTTTCCCAATCATGTGTCTCAACCATCTTCTACGGAATTGGATTTTCAGTTTTGGAACTCGAGATATGAATTTTTAAGCGACTGTGACGCAGATTGCTAGCTTGACTGAAAATTTTAAAAATAAATTGTTTGAGTTGTTTAAGTAATGAATTAAGTCTGTTAACACCTCGTGTTCGACTCCGGCGATGGTCTCGGGTACGGGGCGTTACATGGTGTGTTGGGATGGATGGAGTTGGTGATTATTAATGATATGCTGGTCTACTCCAAAAGAGAATCCGAGCGTGCTCAGCATTTCAGAACTGTATTACAAATTTTGCGTGAAAAATAGTTGTATGCAAAATTCAGAAAATGTGAGTTCTGGCTTCAAGAGGTTGGATTTCTTGGACATGTCGTTTCTGTAGATGAAATACATGTTAGTTCTCATAAGATCTCTGTTATTAACTAGAAAGCTCCTAAGAATATTTCAAAGGTATAAAGTTTTCTAGGATTGGCAGGTTACTCTCATCATTTTGTTAAAAACTTCTCTATAATAGCTTCACGAATGACCAAGTTATTATAGAAGAATTTTAAGTTTGTTTGGTAAGATGAGTGCTAGTAGAGTTTTGATTAGTTAAAGAAAATGTTGACAGAAGCTCTGGTTTTAACATAGCCTGAATTTGGGAAAAAGTTTGTTGTTTATAGTGATGCATCACTTAGTGGACTGTGATGTGTATGAATGCAAGTAGGTAAAGTAATAGCTTATGCTTCTCGTTAGTTAAAGTCTCATGAAAAAATTATCTGACGTATGATTTAGAGTTAGCTGCTATTGTTTTTGCTTTGAATATTTGGTGTCATTATCTCCATGTAAAAAATGTCATATATTTGTAGATCATAAAAGTTTAAAATATTTTATGACTCAAAAGGAACTAAACTTGAGACAATGATAGTGGTTAGAGTTACTGAAAGATTATGATCTTATAATCAACTATCATCCTGAGAAGGCTAATGTGGTTGAGAATGCCTTAAGTCAAAAATCATTATTTTCTTTGAGAGCAATAAATGCACATTTTTCATTGGAAGGTGATGGTTCTATTATAGCTGAGAGCTAAACCATTATTTCTTCAGCGGATCGAACAGTTGCAAGATGATGATCCGAAGTTGTTAGCCAGACGAGAGTAGATCCAGAGTGATACGACTACCGGATTCACTGCAGGTGCTCATGGTATGATATATTTTCATAACAGGCTATGTGTCCTTAATAATCCAGAACTGAAGTGGGACATTTTACTAGAGGCTCATAGTAGTACATACTCTATTCATCCGAGTAGTACTAAGATGTATAATAACCTGAAGAAAATGTATTGGTGGCCAGGTATAAAACGTGAGATTTCTGAATTTGTAACAAAATGTCTAGTTCACCAGCAGGTGAAAGCTAAACATCAAGTACTGTCAGGATTACTACAACCGGTCATTATCCCTAAATAGAAGTGAGAATGAGTTGCAGTGGATTTTGTTTCAGGAGTACTGATGACACCGAGGAAGAAAGACTTGATCTAAGTTGTTGTTGACATATTAAGGAAATTGGATCATTTAATTCCAGTCCATACTGATTATTCATGCGAGAGGCTAGCATAGTTATATGTATCAAAGATTGTAAGATGACATGGAGTGCCGTTATCTATTATTTCAGATAGAGATTCGAGATTCACCTTGAGATTTTGAGGTAAGCTTCATGAAGCTCTGGTACTAAAATTAATTTTATTACAGCATATCATCTGCAGACAGATAGGCAATCAGAGCGGGTAATACATATTCTAGAAGATATGTTGTGATGCTATATATTAGAGTTTGAAGGTAGTTGGGAAAGGTATTTACCATTAGCAAAGTTTGTGTATAATAACAGTTACCAATCCAATATTAAAATTGCACCATTTGAAGCTTTGTATGAAAGAAAATGTAGAACACCATTCTACTGGTCGAGTTGAGTGAATCCAAGCTGGTTGGTACTAATTTAATTCGTGAGACTAAAGATAAGGTTCAAATAATTCGTGATTGTTTGAAGCAGTGCCGAATAGTCAGAAATCATATGCTGACTTGAAAAGGAAAGATATAGAGTTTGTTGTTGGCGATCGAGAGTTCTTAAAAGTCTTACCGTGGAAGAAAGTACTCTGATTTGACAGAAAGGGAAAGTTGATTTCGAGGTGTATCGAGTCGTATGAGATTATTGAGAGGATTGGTCTTGTAGATTGCAAATTAGCGTTACCCACAGAACTTGAAAAGATACCAAATGTTTTTCATGTTTCGATGCTGAAACGGTACAGGTCAGATCCTTCACATGTGATTACTCCCTGTGAGGTTGAGATACAACCAAACTTATTGTATTCTGAAGAACCGATCAAGGTTTTGGCACATGAAGTAAAATAACTTCTTAATAAAAGAGTACTGTTAGTTAAATTCTTATGGAATCGTCATGAGGTTGAGGAAGCTACATAGGAGACTAAAGACTCGATGAAATCATAATACCCGAACCTATTCACCGGTAAGAAATTTCAAGGATGAAATTTCCTAAGGGGGAGAGTTGTAAGAACCATTTTTAGTGTTGGAAATAGTGGTTTCAAGACCACAACTCTGATGTGTCAGCCCATAAATATTAATTATTTAATATTTACAAGGTTATTAGTGTTGTATTAAAATTTGGTCTAGAAATTTTAAGTTTAGATTGTTAATTAAGTAAAAAGTACTAAATCTTAAAAGCTACAAAAGTTAGTGTTAATAGTTAAGGATTGTCAGTAAAATAAAGAATGGAAGGTTAGAGGTCATGAATGGAAAATATGCCATTTCATGTGGCAGTGGACGATTCTATATGTTAAATTATGTGTCACACACGGGCATGTGCACTGAGCGTGTTAGGTGCAGGGATCACATGGGTTGGAATACGGCCGTGTGACCCAAGTCAGTGAGTTACATGGTTGAGCACATGGGTATGCATATGGGTGTGTAGGGTAGCCGTACAACCATGTTTGGAGCCACATGGTCTGGGCTCTATCACATGGCCTGGAAACATGGCCACGTGACCCCTGCTAGTGAAATTCTTCAGTTTTTCCTCAAATGTTCTAATTTGTTCCGTTGGTCCCTAATTGCTCGAAAGCTATTTTTAAGGCCACGTAGGCTCGATTTAAGGTCTGTAAATTCATGATTTATTCCATTTTGAATTTCATATAGATTTATTAAATTAATTTAAAATTTAATTTCTGTTAGCTATAAATGTTCTATTTTGTGAGGTAATACTCTGTAACCCGATTCCGACGATAGAAACAGGTTATGGGTGTGACATGCACACTCACAAAGTACGTTAGAGTACCCTTAAGCCTCATTCTACCATTGATTTGTCTTAATTCGGTGTAGCATATTAAACTAGTTTTTCACTTAATGAGCCTGAATAGAAGCATTTATGTTATATTTTAATTAAGTTTCTTTAGTTTTACTTATATCTAATAAAATGTGCAAATTGAGTCTTTTATTAACCTGAAGGGCCGAATGAGGCCTAAGGATGAGCTAACGTACATTGCGAGTGTATAGGAGACCATTAGAAGGCGCACTAAACAAATACTGGTTGCTATGTCACAACACGGATGACTCAATGTCACAACATAGGGAACAAAATGAGTAAAACTCAAGTCTGCCTTCAATGTAGTGAGCTATATACCCCTGGAAATAGCTGCAGAGGAGCATACTGGTTGTTATATCGCGACACAGGTCTTGGTGTGTCGCGACATCAACTCTGTGACATAAATTAAACACAAAGCAGGGGTGTTTTGGTCTGCATAATCAAACTTTAAAGCTCTGGAACATCAGGGAACCTAGGGTTAAGGACAACGACCACCTTAAGGCTATAAATAGGCACATTTTTCACCTATTAGAGATATCATTCCTTTAGCTTAGATTCTCTATGTAAAATTAGTTTAATATTTTCTTTCATTCTTAGGTTTTAGTTTTATTTAGTTGTTCTTGTCGATTTTAAGAGATTTGAATTGTGAAATCATTCAACTATGTATGTTGGCATTTAATCTTAATACAATCAGGCTCTTTTATTTGCTCTATCTTTTCGATTTAATTAGCACGCTTTCTCTTAACATTGATTATATATTGTTTATGAGCGCCATGAGGAATTAATCCTTCTATAGGGGATTAGCGAGTGTAGGTAAGATTTTTTAATTATTTTGTAGGGTTACTCAATGAATCAGCTGTTTGGAAAATAGAGAACGTGAAACAAACCCTAGGCCTGACATCCCCAAAGTCATCAAGGTGCGAATTAACACAAAATATGCATGACCCATCCGTGAACACCTTAACTCCAAACTAGTCTGGGCTGTAAGGTCAAAAGATAAGTAGTTCTTGCTGACTCATTATGTTAGTGGAAGATCGGAAGATCTTACTAGAGTAGTGATTAGTTTATTGATGAGGAAACCCAAAACGAAAGTTGATGGAGAATACCGAAGTAAACTAATCACCCATAATCAGATTTGATTTATTCTTCCTTTTTAATCTCTTGAGTTTTATTTTTCTTATGTTATTTTGTCTTTATTACTATTATTATAAAAACCCTAAGAATCCTTTATTTTATATTCTTTGTACTATAACTAATTTAAAAGTACTAATTAGATATTTTAGTGTTTAGGTTAAAATTGATCTAGCATTTGCCTTTTTTAGGTACAATCTTAAGAGTACTCACCTACTTCATTGTAAAACTATATTACAACTCGACTCGTATACTTGTGGATATCGCCTTGTTTTTTTATCTTTTTATTATAGTATTCACACTCTGGACGTTAGTTCTAGAGGTGGTCAAGTTGTTGTCGCCATTTTCAGGGAGGCAATGTCACTAGGTTAATCTTAATTTTCCCAGTTAATTAGAATAATTAGGAAAATTTTAAGTTATAGATATAATTTTATTTGTTTCTACTAATCTCTTCTTTCTGAGTTAGTGTATGACTCACAGTAGGGGCACACCTATTGTAGCATCCACTAATCCAGAAAGAATAATCTAAAGAAATTGCTGTCAGTAATACCAATAGATGCAAGATCCACTACTTGTTAAAGGTAACGTATGAGAAGACCTCATGAATAGAACATACGAGCGTGCGTACAAAATCATTGAGAACATGGCACTAAACTCCTGTCTGTGGCCAATTGAACGCTTCACATATGACTAGAAACTTGCTACGGTCAAAGCTATCCAGGAGGATGATAAGTTTTGGCAAATAGTAGATAGACTTAATCGTATTGAATTTGCTTCTACACCATCTATGCATGGAGGAGATAAGCCACTCTTCGATTATTTCAATAATTCTGCTGAAGATGTAAACTATATTAGGAATAGGGGTGGAAACCCTTATTTGAATACATACAATCCTGGTTAGAGGGATCACTTAAACTTGAGATGGAGAGGAAACCAAGAAGGAGGTAACAGTTCAAATCAATTCAAAAATACTAATTACCAACCTCCTTATTTGTAGAAACTCAAGATAGGGCCAACCCTAGTGACCATACTACTTGTGGTTAACGATTGGACAAAATTGATGAAGAAATGCAGTCAATGAGAACTGATGTCAAATAGGTACAGTCTGAGTGCACCAATTGAATAAGAATGTTGACTAAATTTGAGGATCAAATGAGTCAATTGATGAGCATGATGAGTGACATTAGATCAAAAGACAAATTGACACAGGTATTTCCAGCAATGTGAAAGATAATCCATGGAGAGAAGGTAAGGAGCATATGAAAGCAACTGCACTTCGATCAGGCAAAGTACTGAGTAGCCCAAAAACCACTATTCTAGAGAAAATTGCAAAGAAGAATGATGATCTTGAAAAAGTACCCCTAGAAGTAGAAGATGAGCTAGAATCAGAGGAGGTAACCGCATTGGCAGTGGAAACGGATAAGGAACTGACTAAAGAGTCTGTCGGTGCAAAAATCTCATTCCCTTCAAGACTAGAAGAAAAAACAAAAGCATGATGAGGATGAACTTTTAAGTTTCCTAAACCTGTTTAAGACATTAAATGTCAACCTACCTTATTTGAGCTAATTGAAAAGGTTCCCAAGTACGCTAAGATTTTAAAGGAGATGATGGCTAGGTGTAAGAAAATTAAGGTAGGAGAACAAGATACTTTAAATGCTTCCTGTAGTGTGATTATTAAATACAGGTACCTCGAAAGTTGAAAGACCCGTGAAGCTCTACTATTCCCCTAGAGATAGGGAGCATTCATTTTAGTAGAGCTCTATGCGATCTAGGAGCTAGTATTAATTTAATGCCTCTATTAATTTTTAAAAAACTCCGGTTAAGGGATATAACATTATAGTTGGCTGACAGGTCCTCGGTATGTCCAAAAGGGGTATTGAAAGATGTGTTAGTTAAAGTATGAAGTTTCATTATCCCTACAGACTTTGTGGTACTTAATTTCAAAGAAAATCGTGAGATATCGATCTGATTAGGAAGACCCTTTATAGCCACTTCTAGATCACTATTGATTTAGAAAAGAATGGATTAAATATGAAAATTAATCATGAGACTAAAACTTTTAAATGTGGCCATCAATCGGCTTTTAAATGTGGCCATCAATCGAGTGAGGAAGATAGGAAGAAGTTATAGGAACAATGTAAACAATTATTTATTTCTAGCATCCCTGAGACAAGGGACACGCTTCCTTTTATGCACATAGAAATAATAAATAGGTTTAAGGAAAGGGACAAATGGTCATAGATGGAATGGCACGATGGAAGATGGACCAATACTGACAGAACAAGAAAATCATCCTGTTGCTTGTAAAACGATATGTGATTTGTGCAAGTATACAGGTGGGTTCAAGTAATAAAGCGATGAGTGAGTATCGTTCCCATGAGGATCAGATTGAGGAACAAAAGTGGTCAAGTTATTATTTTATGGTTAATGTTATGGAAAGACTGACGAATAAGATGCTATGGTAGACTAAGGTAAGTACGCAGTGATAATTTAAAGGAATGATGATGTATACGATAGATGAAATTGGTGAATAATTGGAAATGCTATGGCAAAGTAAAGGTAGAAATGTAATGGCAATAACGAGAGTGATTATCCGAATAGACTGTAACAAAAAAATAAGTAACTAAATATGTTGTGGCAAAGATACTACAAAAAGAAATAAGGATAGAGTGATGTTGATTCAGAAGGTCCAAATTACCTAGAATCAACCCTTATTGTTAATAATGCCTTGGCAAAATCGTATCTACTTTATTGCACAGAAGAGTTCTAAAATGGCCTGTCTCTCACGAGAGAAAAACCTTAAGTTACCTTGCCCGTGTCTATAGGCTTTTTAGATATCTTGCATGGGCTCCTTCTGTATGATCGTGACTCTATGTCTAGAGTCGACTACAATTGTCTATCAAATACTTGCTCATTTCATTTAATTTTAATCCAACCCTTTCAGAATTAGAATAAGTTTTTAGTATGCGAACAACCTTTTATATCTAAAGATCATTTGCAGTTTAATGAAGAAATAAGAACAATCAAATGAAATAGTAAAGTAAATTAGATAAATACTACGTTCATAAAAATAGCTAAAGGTTCATCGAAAGTAATCCCAACACTCTAAGATTTAGCTTATGGGCTAGGAAATAAAATTCCAAACCAAAATATTATCTTACATTACGTTCAACTACTCAATTCAATCTTTTGAAAGAAATAATGGAAGAACTTTTGGGAAGCAACTTTCACTTGCCCAGTCCACACTTCAGCAGTGCAACGTCCTATGATGGCGAATAAGGAATGCCTTTGACTTTTTGTCCTTTACGTAGCGGAACCTTTATTCACGCCTAAGGATTTCTCTCACCTTTTTCTGTCGTTTGTGACGTCTCATTCATCGGTTTTTATAGATAGATTAGGCTAGGGTTGAGTAACAGCTCATGATTATCTTCTCCTCTTTTAGGGGGATTTATTTGGTACAAGTTTGAATTTGAATTTGAATTGGGATTGCTGGGAGAAAAATGTTAACTTGGTCTTCCTGACATTACCATGACATCTGTGCTAGTAAACTGTCTGCACTTTGCCCTAACAAAACTTCACTCATTTATTTCCTTGTTCCAAAACCTATCTTGCAACATCAACAAAAAAAAAATTTTCACCACAAGCAATTAAAAACACTTAATTCCAACACAATCCAAGTAGTAATGTAATATTAAAAATGCTAACTAAAATATCCTAAAATGCAACAAAATGTACTTAAGTACAAGCAATTAGCTAGGTCTAAAGGCATGAAATATAACTCTTTTCAAGAGTTATCACCTCCATCGGTGAATTGATGACACTGTCGGATGAATTCGACAGTAAAACTTAAAATTAGTTGAATTGTTGCTTAACTTTTGTAAATTATTGTATATTTAACTAATCACCTAGTTTAGATTTTGACTTTTATTTTATATAGGTTCATCTCTAAACTAAAACATCCGTAAAGCTGGAGTATTTAGGTGAAACAAAGTCAGTGTCGTGAGATTGCCCCAATGAGTCGTGACATAGCAGATAGTTTTGTAACAGCCCTATTTCAGTGCAATCGAAACAGTGGTCTCGGGACCACAAATCCGAGCCGAAAAATAAAATTTATCTTTATTTTATTATATGGTTTATATTATGATATGAAAATTTTGATAAGAAAATTTTATTGATTAAGTGTTTGATTACGAGAAGGACCAAATCGCATAAAATGTAAAAGTTGGATTCTAGTAGCTAGAAGGGTCAAATAGTATGGAATTCAAAACTTAAGATCCTTATATGGTAATTAGACCATTAATAAAAGGTATGTAGATATTTTGGTGACTTATCCATGTAAATTTAGAAAAGGGCAAGGACTAAATTGGAAAGTGAAAATATTTAATTAATTAAAAGATGATAAAAAAGAAATATCATTTTATTTTATCATCTTCTTCCCCAAAAATACATGGAAACCCTAGGAGAGAGAGAAGAAACTTTCATGGCCAAATTGGGTAAGTTTCCTTGGCCCGTTTTTAGTAATTTTGATATTTTTAAAATCAGAATAGCTTACTCTATCTATTTGGGGGATCAATTTGAGATGTTATCAAAGTATGGAAAATGGGTCATGGATGTAACTGCTGAAAATTAGAAATTTATGGTAGAAAATGAAAGGTTGTTGATAGATAAACAACTTTTACAAGGTGAATTTTTGATGAAAACATGATTTAGGGACTAAAATGTGAAGTTGTGAAATTGAAAAAAATGCTGAATTTTTATGAACACATGTGCTGTAAATTTTGTAATGGGATTTTGGTTTGGCTTGGAATAGGAAGTAAATTGCACAAATTTTATTTTCCGTGCCTAGGGATGACATGGGAATTTATGGAAAAGTTAGGGGCAAAATGGTAATTTTGCCTAGGATAAAAATTGAGTCCACTTGAATATAAAATATGATAAATTGATGTTAAATTTACTCATATAGATCCAGATAGACCAAATTCGAAGCTAAAATGAAAAAAATAGGAAAATGTCAGATTAGTAGATTTATGTACACGAACATTTGTCGAGGTAAGTTCATGCAACTAAATTATATATGTTTTTATGCTTGAATTTAATGTTGTGTTTGTGCACTATATAAATGCCATAAATATGTGAAATGATCACATACTTGTTATAGCCCGATAAATGAAAGTGCCCGATCAATAATAATGCCCGATAAATGGTAAATGATAAAAATGTTACTTATATGCTTGAAATGAATGTGGAATGTGTCTACTTGAATTATATGTAATGCCCCAAATTTCTGTAAATTCGGCTATTTTGATGGTTGAGCATGGAAATATCTGAAAAATTGCTTTTGTGTTATTTTGGGATTTAAATGTGTGGTTAAGAGGGTATGTGCTTTGGGGTGTGTTTGGGAGGTCCCAAGTTCGAGCATTAACTTGGGCTAAATTTTGGTTTTTATTTGGATAAAGCTTGACTTTTGTTTAATGGGTTTATGAGAATTTATTGGTAGGAACTTAACAGAATGCCCCTGCTGGTCTGGTGGTTAAGTGGAGTGTCAGTCTGCTCCGGGTCCTGAGTTCGAATCTTTACAGTGGCTTTGGGATTATTTTTGCTGCAAGTTTCCGCTAAATTTTGGGCTTTATCAAAATTTTGAGTTTAGGGTTTAGTGAAAATTAAGGGTTTGTGATATGCCCTTATTTTCCTTCTTCTCAACAAAAGCTTTTTCCTCTGCCGTTTTCTTCTCCCAAACCCTTACTACCGAAAATTTTGTTTCTTTTTCCCCTCTCCTCCGTTTTTCTTTCTTTTCGATTAGTGGTGGCGTATTGCTAGAGGATTCGTCGGCTCAGTAAGTATGGTTTTATTATATTGCGTGACTTCGTTTAGAGATTGTTTAAAAGAGATTTTATTTGTTGTTTAGGGGATTATCAAAGTTCTGTGGATCGCTAATCAGGTTCCAAACAGCGAAGAATCACTGTTATTAAATGAAGGTAAGTAGATCTCTCGTTTCGGGATTTGCCTATTCTTAATAATCAGACTTAAGAGACTGATTTTGGGTTTGCTATGAGCGATTTTAGGCTTTGGAGTGCTCGTGGTTGGATTACCAGCGAAAACGAACCAGATGTGTACTCTGATTACGCAAAAAACGAGTTTTGGCGAAAGCTGAAAAGTTACCTATCGAGACCATACGGGCATGTGGTCTGCTCGTGTGGTAGCTTGCGTCACGAGACACGGGCGTGTCACTGATGAGGTAGGCCGTACGCGCGCCAAACGGGTGCAATGGACACTGGCATGTGAGGGCTTGTAGGCCGTGTGCGAGGCATGAGCTTAGAAAAATGGGCCATGTGAGCCACACGGGCGTATGGGCCCACATTGGTGAACCACATGGGTGTATGGGAATCTGGGCCAGGCCGTGTGATCCACACGGTTAAAGCCAATTTGGGCCGTGTGGGCCACATAGCCGTGTGAGCCCAATTTTGTGAAAATGTTCTGTAAAGTTGAACGGGTAACCTGAGTCGACTGTGACCTGACTGTAGGGGCGGTAAGCGTTACTTAGTCCCCATACTCTGATTGGTTACTGAAAAGTATGTTAATATAAGCATGAGTATCTGTTTGATTCTGTATATCTGCTCTGACATGATGTTGATATGATCTACTATCTGCATAATAGCATGCCATGATATTTATGATGCATTGCATTGGGTTGGGATTATTGTGAAGAGAAGGAAGTCTGAGAGGCAAGTAGCCTGTTATCTGGCAGCTAAGCTGCATATTTATGATGTGTGTTGTGATGCGGTACCTTATGGTGTGTAGGGTTGGATGAGTTGATTAAATCCCCATACTTGGTGTGTAGGGTTGGGTGGATCGATTCTACCCCCACATGGTGTGATGGGTTGGAAGGAGATGGTGTACAGGGTTGGTGGGCATGATATTTCTGATATCTGATCTGTTATGCATGCGATATTTGTATGGCTAAGGTCAAATAACTATATTCTATTATCTATTTGTATGCATGCTGTTTGTGGGGATGTACACACTGAGTTTGCAAAAACTCACCCCTTTGTTTATTTTGTTTGTCAGGTAATCCTCAGCAGTAGGTGGATTGGTGTGACGGAGGGCTCGATGGTGACCACTAGTAAACATTTACGAATTTTTGACTAACACTTTATTTTTTCCTGCTTTACTTAAATATATGTTTTGAGATTAATATGTATTTGGAACTCGAACTATTCTTGGGTTTATTTTGGGATTTTAAATTGTTAAATTATTGATTTATGAATTAATGATGTTTTACCTTCCGCGTTAATGAAATTTTTTCACGTAATAATTGGAATAGAGATTTCCCGACTTAAGTAAAGATAATAAACTGAACGATTTTTCTCTTGATAAGGTTTCCTAAAAAGGTTTCCTAAAAGTACTCTCATGTAAAGCCGCCAAATTCGGCCATAGCGTCTAGGCCGGGTTTGGGGTGTTACATTTAATGGTATTAGATCTCGGGTTCAAAATTCAATTGTGAATTTTGGGTTTCAAAATTTGGTTTAAAGAAAATAATTTGTGAAATGATTTGAAATATTTTGATAGTATGTATGTGGTACACCGAGCCTTCAGTACTGATCTTGTAAGTTCTTTGAAACTCTGATGTGTACTGTTTGAGAGCATGCTTATACTGAAAATTTTGTCTGTATCTGTCTGAAATGCTGTGTATATGTTATGAAACTACTGTAGTTAGTATGCTTATTGAAACATTCTAGATAGTGTAAATTGAAAACCGTAGTAAACTACGATTTGCGATAACAGACTCTAAGTACTCTGATAACACTTTTGGTTAAAATACCCGATAATGACTATTGAAACTGTAAACTGACTTGCATAAAATTTTTAATATAGATTAATTCGAAATTACGATGAGCACACGTGGTACTCATGGACAGGGTACTAGAGGCTGAGGTAGAGGCCGTTGAGGGATTCGAACTGAGTCCTTCGTATCTGATACGATCGCTAATTTGGGCACTAGCGAGACATCGGTGTCACCTGTTACTGAGACTGGTGTTGAGTTTGAGGACTGTGCAGTTGGGGACAACGCATTGTCCTAGGCCATGCTGCGAATACTAGAAAGGGTCGCTGGGGCTAATGCTGGATCTGGAGGTCGTGGGTTGGTTATGGAACGACTCCGGTCCAATAGGGCCAAGGTATTTAAGGGCATTGCTGGAGTTGCTCCTAATGTGGTTGAATACTGGATGGAGGCCACAGAGCGTATTATGGATGATCTGGATTTTACTGCCGAGCAGAAGCTCAAGGGGGCTGTTTCGTTGCTTTGCGATGAAGCGTATTAGTGGTGGCTGACAGTTAGGGATGGCACTCAGCCTAACAGTCTGACGTGAGATTTGTTTAAGACGGCTTTCTAGAGCAAGTATGTGGGGGCCAGTTACATGGACGCTAGGAGGCGTGAGTTCCTGAATCTTACTCAAGGAGATCATTTAGTGGCCGAGTATGAGGTCTACTTTTTGAGATTGAGCCGTTATGTACGAGGCATGGTGGCGACTGAGTATGAGCATTGTGTTCATTTTTAGGACGGCCTTAAGAATAACTTGAGGGTCCTAATAGCTCCGTAGAGGGAGCGTAAGTTTGTCGTGTTGGTCAAGAAGGCCAAGATTGCGGAGGAGGTTAAGTGTGCTGAGCGCCAGAACCGTGACAGAGGGAAGGCTAAGAGGGATATAGAGTCTTTGAATGCTGGGGTGAGGCCTACGAAAGAGGCCAGATCTGATGGGCCCTGAGAGTTGGGCCTACTGTTGCACCTGTTAGGATGGCGATTTGTTAGCTTTGTAACAGACGCCATTCGGGCGAGTGTTAGAGGTCTACTAGATCTTGTTTTAGATGTGGATCATCTGAGCATCGTGTTAAGGACTGTCCATTGAAGGCTAATTAGATGCAAGCTCCGACTATTGAGACTGTACAGCCACCGATGGGAGTTCAGCAGCCATCTAGGGGCCGAGGTCAGGCTAGGGGTGGTAACGGTATGGGCCGAGGGCAAAGACCACCGAACAGAGATGCTGGGCCGATTGAGGTGAGGCAGCTTGTACTTGTCTATGCTGCACGTCGTCATAAGGATGGAGATGCTAATGACGTCATCATGGGTACGTTCTTAATCCTTAACATACCTTATGTTGCACTGATAGACATAGGCTCTACGCATTCCTACATTGCATGTTCTGTGTCTGAGACTTTGGGAATACCGTATGAGGGCACTTCTAGTGAGATTTCAGTGGTGACTCTGTTGGGGCAGTCTATTAGGGTTAGTAAACTGTTCAGGGACGTTCTGTTGGAAGTCTAAAAAACGATATTTCTGGCTGATCTGATGGAACTATCGTTCCTTAGACTGGCTAGTGAAGCATCGTATAAGTCTGGATTGTGCTGAAAAGAGGGTGGTTCTGAGGGCCGAGGAGGGTATCGAGATAGTCATGGTTGGAGAACGACAAATTACCTGAGTAATGTGATATTTGCATTAATGGTAGAGAAGCTGGTGAGGAAAGGATGTAAGGCATTTTTGGCTTACATCAATGCCTCGGATTCTGTAGACTTATCGGTTAAGGACATTCGTGCTATGAAGAACTTCCCAGATGTTTTTCCAGAGGAATTACCAGGATTGCGTCCGAGCCATGAGGTAGAATTTGGGATTAAGTTGATTCCTAGTACAGCTCCGGTGTCTATCGTCCCTTACCAAATGGCACTGAAGGAGATAGCGAAACTGAAGGCTCAAATTCAAGAGCTGTTGGATCGTGGGTTTATTTGTCCTGGTGTGTCCCCGTAGGGAGCACCTGCTCTGTTCGTAAAGAAGAAAGACGGTACAATGAGGCTATACATCGACTACTGCCAATTGAACAAGTTGATAATTAAGAATAAGTACCCACTTCCGAGGATTGACGACCTATTTGACTAGTTCAGAGGGGCTTCAGTGTTTTCTAAAATTGATTTGCAGTCAGATTATCATCAGTTGAGGGTAAAAGAGGCCGATGTGCATAAGACGACATTTAGGACTCGTTATGGGCATCACGAGTTCCTAGTCATGCCTTTTGGGTTGACTAATGCACCAGCGGCATTCATGGACTTGATGAACCGCGTGTTTCAGCCCTACTTGGAGTGATTTGTGGTGGTGTTCATCGACGACATTTTGCTGTATTCTAAGTATGAGGACAAGCACGACGAGCATTTGAAAGTGGTTCTACAGCTCCTTCGTGAGAAACAGTTATATGCGAAGTTCACGAAGTGTGAGTTCTGGCTTAGGGAGGTAACCTTTTTAGGGCATGTGGTTTCTGCTGAGGGGATTCAAGTTGATCCTCGTAAGATTGAGGCTGTGATGGATTGGAAACAGCCGAAGAATGTGTCAGAGATTCGCAGCTTTCTGGGACTGGCAGGGTATTACCGACGTTTTGTAGAGGGGTTCTCGTTGATCGTAGCGCTGTTGACTAAATTGTTGCGCAAATGAGTCCCTTTCGTTTGGACTAACGCGCGATAGGAGGGCTTCATGAAGCTCAAGACAGTTTTGACTCAGGCTCCAGTTCTGATGCAGCTTGAGCCTGGTAGGGACCTCGTGGTTTACAGTGATGTGTCACATGTGGGTTTGGGTTGCGTCTTGATGCAAGACGGTAAGGTAGTTGCCTATGCGTCTCGACAGCTTAGGACTGACGAGGCTAATTATTTGACGCATGATTTGGAGTTGGCTGCAGTGGTCTTTGCATTCAAGATTTGGATGCATTATCTGTATGGAGAGAAGTGTATCATCTACACTGATTATAAGAGCCTCAAATATCTCCTCACTCAGAAGGAGTTAAATCTTAGGCAGCGTCGATGGGTTGAGCTACTTAAGGACTACGACTGCAGTATTGAGTATCACCCTGAAAAGGCCAATGTGGTGGCCGATGCACTAATCCATAAGGCTGTGACTGATCTGAGAGCAATGTTCGCTCGATTGAGTCTTTATGACAACGGAAGTATTCTGGAAGAGCTACAAGTGAAGCCGACATGGATTGAACAGATTAGAGCTAAGCAGTTAGAGGATAAGAATCTCGAGATGTGATTTTGTCAGGTTGAGACAGGGACTACTACAAATTTTGGGCTAAATAATGATGGGGTATTGTGCTTCCGAGGTAGGATCTGTGTACCTAATGATAAGGATTTGAGGCTGTCGATTTTGAGGGAAGCATATAGTAGTCCGTACACTATGCATCTTGGTGGGAATAAGATGTATAAAGATCTCCGAGAGTTGTACTGGTGGCCAAGGTTGAAGCGTGAAGTGACTAATTTTGTTGCTCGTTGTTTGACGTGTCAGCAGGTTAATGATGAGCATCAGTTACCTTCGGGTTTGCTACAACCAGTTAAGATACCGATATGGAAATGGCAGCGAGTAACGATGGACGTCGTTAGTGGGTTGCCCCTAACACCCACTAAGAAGGACTCTGTTTGGGTCATCATGGACCGATTGACCCAGACCACACATTTCATTCCTGTTAGGACAGACTTCTCTCTACAGAAGTTGGCCAAGCTATACATTTCTGAGATAGTGAGGCTACATGGGGTACCTATCTCGATCATTTCTGATAGGGATCCTCGTTTTATGTCTCGATTTTGGCAGAAGCTTATGAGGCTTTGGGTTCTCGTCTTGACTTCAATACTATTTTTCATCCTTAGACAGATGGTCAGTCGGAGAGGGTGATTCAGATATTGGAGGATATGTTGAGAGAATGTGCTATGGATTTTTGAGGAAGTTGGGAGGAGTTCTTGCCTCTAGCAGAGTTGGCTTACAACAACAGTTATCAGTCCAGTATACAGATGGCACCGTATGAGGCACTTTATGGTCATAAGTGTCGCACTCTTTTGTGCTAGACTGAGTTGGGTGAGTAGCGTGTTCTAGGTCCGGAATTGGTTTCAGAGACTGAGGATAAGGTTCGCTTGATTCGGGATCGACCGAAAGCGGCTTCTGATAGACAGAAGTCCTATGAGGATTTAAAAAGGAAGGACATCGAGTATTCTGTGGGAGACATGGTCTTTCTTAAGGTCTCGCCATGAAAGAAGGTTATGAGGTTCGGTCGTAAGGGCAAGCTGAGTGCTCGATTTATTAGGCCGTACCAGATTTTGAAGCGAGTGGGCCCAGTTGCATATCAGTTGGATCTACCTCCAAAGTTGGATCGTATTTATGACATGTTCCACGTCTCGATGTTGAGACGTTATCGCTCTGATCCCACACACATTGTGCCTATAGAGGAGATTGAGGTTAGACCGGATCTGACGTTCGAGGAGGAGCCAGTTCAGATTTTGGATCGTGACGTTAAGGTTTTGCGTAGGAAATCTATTCCATTAGTGAAGGTGATGTGGCAGAATCATAGAACTGAGGAGGCTACTTGGGAGCTAGAGGATTCGATGCTTCAATAGTATCCTTACCTTTTCTGATTAGGTAAAATTCGAGGACGAATTTTCTTTAAAGGGTAGAGTTGTAACGCCCCAAATTTTTGTAAATTCGGCTTTTTTGATGGTTGAGCATGGAAATATTTGAACAATTGCTTTTGTGTTATTTTGGGATTTAAATGTGTGGTTAATAGGGTATGTGCTTTGGGGTGTGTTTGGGAGGTCCCAAGTTCGAGCCTTAAGTTGGGCTAAATTTTGATTTTTATTTGGATAAAGCTTGACTTTTGGTTAATAGGCATATAAGAATTTATTGGTATGAACTTAACAGAATGGGCTTGCTGGTCTGGTGGTTAAGTGGAGTGTCAGTCTACTCAGGGTATTGAGTTCTAATCTCTGCAGTGGCTTTGGGATTATTTTTGCTACAAGTTTTCGCTAAATTTTGGGCTTTATCAAAATTTTGAGTTTAGGGTTTAGTGAAAATTAAGGGTTTGCGGTATTCCGTATTTTCCTTCTTTTTAACAAAAGTGTTTTCCTCTGCCATTTTCTTCTCCCAAACCCTTGCTACCGAAAATTCTATTTCTTTTTCCCCTCACCTCCGTTTTTCTTTCTTTTCGATTAGTGGTGGCGTATTGCTAGGGGATTCGTTGGCTCAGTAAGTATGGTTTTATTAAATTGCGTGACTTCATTTAGAGATTGTTTAAAAGGGATTTTATTTGCTGTTTAGGGGATTATCAAAGTTTTGTGGATCGCTAATCAGGTGCCAAACAGTGAAGAATCACCGTTATTTATCGAAGGTAAGTAGATCTCTCATTTTGGGATTTGCCTATTCTTAATAATCGGACTTAAGAGACTGATTTTGGGTTCGCTATGAGCGATTTTAGGCTTTGGAGTGCTCGTGGTTGGATTAGCAGCAAAAACGAACCAGGTGTGTACTCCGACTACACAGAAAACGAGTTTCCGCGAAAGCTAAAAAGTGGCTTGTCGACGCCACACGGGCGTGTGGTCTGCCCGTGTGGTAGCCTACGTCGCAAGACACTGGCGTGTCACTGACGAGCTCGGCCGTTCGCGCGCCACACAGGCACAATGGACATGGGCTGTAAGGGCTTGTAGGCTGTGTGCGAGGCACGGGCTCAGGAAAATGGGCCGTGTGGGCCACATAGGCGTGTGAGCCCATACAGGTGAACCACACAGGCGTGTGGGAATTTGGGCCAGGCCGTGTGATCCACACGGGCAAAGCCAATTTCGGTCGTGTAGGCCACACGAGCAGGGAACTCGGGCGTGTGAGCCTAATTTTGTTGAAATGTTCTGTAAGGTTGAACGCGTTGCTTGAGTCGACTGTGACCTGACTGTAGGGGCGGTAAGCATTACTTAGTCCCCATACTCTGATTGGTTTCTGAAAAGTATGTTAATATAAGCATGTGTATTTGTCTGATTCTTTATATCTGCTCTGACATGATGTTGATATGATCTTCTATCTACATAATAGCATGCCATGATATTTATGATGCATTGCATTGGGTTAGGATTGTTGTGAAGAGAAGGAAGTCTGAGAGGTGATTAGCATGTTATTTGGCAGCTAAGCTGCATACTTATGATGTGTGCTACGATAAGGTACCTTATGGCGTGTAGGGTTGGATGGGTTGATTAAATCCTCATACTTGGTGTGTAGGGTTGGGTGGGTCGATTCTATCCCCACATGGTGTGATGGGTTGGACGGAGATGGTGTGCAGGGTTGGTAGGCATGATATTTCTGATATCTAATCTGTTATGCATGCGATATCTGTATGGCTAAGGCCGAATAACTGTATTCTGTTATCTGCTTTTATGCATGCTGTTTGTGGGGATGTACACACTGAGTTTGCGAAAACTCACCCCTTTGTTTATTTTGTTTGTCAGGTAATCCTTAGCAGTAGGTGGATCGGTGTGACGGAAGGCTCTGGTAGACATTTACAGATTTTTGAGTAACACTTTATTTTTGCCTACTTTATTTAAATATATGTTTTGGAATTAATATGTATTTGGAACTCGAACTATTCTTGGGTTTATTTTGGGATTTTAAATTGTTAAATTATTGATTTATGGATTAATGATGTTTTACCTTCAGCGTTAATGAAATGTTTTCACGTAATAATTGGAATAGAGATTTCCCGACTTAAGTAAAGATAATAAACTGAACGATTTTTCTCTTGATAAGGTTTCCTAAAAAGGTTTTCTAAAAGTACTTTAAGATAGCGTATATGACTTGAATTGTTGAAAGGTTATGATTTGACAATTGTATATCACTTGGAAAGAACAAATGTGTTTACAGATGTTCTGAGTAGAAAATCTCTGTATACTTTGCAAGCCATGGATACCGATTATGATTGCCTGATAATAGCTCAATTTTAGTTGAGTTAGAGCTTAACCAATGTTTCTACAACAGATCTGTAAAGCCCATAAAAGTGGTAATGAGTTGTAAGTTAAATGAATACAGTGTGAAATAATTTTCGATTTAGAATTTTAGAAAAGATCTGATAAATGTTTGTCATTTAGAGACAGAGTCTGATTACTGAAGAATTTGGAACTTTTACAGAAAATTTTACATGAATGATCACAGTAGTACTATGGCTGTTATCTGGGAAATGATAAAATGCATAATGATTTGAAAAAGATGTATTAGTAGCTCGGAATGAAACATGGTATTTCTGAATCTATATTTAAATGTTGGATGTGTCAGCAAGATAAAGATGATACTTTCAAGATGGGTATAACCAGTGAAAATAATGATATGGAAATGGGACAAAGTTTGTAACACCCCTTATCCGTATTCAATGCCAGAATAGGATACGAGGCATTACCGGACCTACAAAGCAAGAAAACATACAAATCAAGTCATAAATTTGCATCCAAATTAAAACCATTTGTATTCAATCATAAAGTCCCTAATATGAGCCTACGAGCCCCAAAACATGCTTTGGAAGTGGTTCAGGACTAAGCCGACCACTTAAGAAAGTTTTATGAAACTTAGAAAACTTTTGCTATAAACAAGGGTCACACGCCCGTGTGGTTTGGGACATGCCCGTGTGGGCAGGCCGTGTGGTCACATGCCTGTGTCCTACCCCGTGTAACTCTTTGACTTGCAAGCCATGAACAAATTGAAGTCACAGGGCCAAGTCACGCACCCATGTGTTAGGCCGTGTGGTTAATTTAATTTTCATAAAATAGGTGCAGACTTCACACAACCGGAACACGCCCATGCTTTAAGCCGTGTCCCTCACACGACTGAGACACACGCCTGTGTCTCTTCCCGTGTGCTCAATTCTGAGCATTCTGTTTCTTAAAATTAAGGTGCATGAGATGCAAGGCCGAAACTCATGCCCATAGGACAAGCCGTGTGCCACACATGGGTTAGACACACACCTGTATGTCTACCCGTGTGGACAAAATAAAGATTATTTACTAAGCCATTTGTCACCCTCATTTGCACATACACACCCACAATCTTAATGGCATAAACCATGGCATATTTAGGCAACCAAAACATTCACAAACAAGGCCAAATCATGCCATTTCATTATCCACACTCAATATTTTTACATATTTTGCCAATCCAAATCATACCAAACTCACATTCTAAAAGTTCCAATATGGCTACCAATAACATGCATAACTTTTACTTAGTTTTCCTAGCATACCAATAAGCCAATCCTAACCATCCAACAACAAAACCATTGAGCCACATTCAACCATTTACCAAGCATTTATAAACCACATCACACAAGAGATAATTGCACATGCATGCATATATAAATTTATATATATATAAGTTTGAAACCAATTCAACCAAAATGAGCCAAGTTACATGACCAAATACCAAAACAAGCCTTTGAAAATTACAAGCCAATACATTTGGCCAAATTCATAATGACACATATAACAAAATGACAAGTCCCTATACATTCTATATTCTCAAAATGTTTAAAATAATCGGTACCCCAAATAACAGTTTGATAGTGTGATGCGAACTTCGATAATCTCCAACCCGAGCTAGCTTAGTGACACTATAAAACATGAAAAATAAAATGGAGTAAGCTATATAACTTAGTAAGCTCGTATGAAAGAAATAAGCAAACCTTACCATACATTAACATGCAAGTAATATAACATAAGATAATGTATTTTACCAAAATCTCATGATCATAATTAACTTCCATCACAACTTATCTTGAAATCATCATGTCACGAATTAATAATCATAAGCTTTAAGTATATACCTGTACCATCTCGTAATAATTTCATAATTAGCCTCATCATTGTTATACCCAATGAACCACTCGAAAAAATAATATCGGATATTCAGGAAAACCGTGCAGACAAGGTGCCACATATGTAGCCATTGCTACCTTTATCTCATAATACATATATGCTCGCTCTCGAGCCATTAATGGGCCTGCTTACACAAGATATCAGTCAAGACGTACCTACTCGGTGCTGTTCACACAAGCTGTCAGTCAAGATGTACCTACTCGGTGCTACTCACACAAGCTGTCAAGTAACCGCAACATATGCCGGTATACTCAAGCACCGGCAGGACGTACATGACCAGCACCCAGATCACATAACATAAAACCCTAGTGACATGTCACTTGTATCCTAATCTATTCCCATGGTTCGATTGGGATTTCTCGCTTGCCAAAATTTCGTCGGACGTGTCCATAGAGCTGTTTATACAATTCATACAATATTAAAGCATTAAAAATATAATTTTAATAAAACTTATTTCACATACGAACTTACCTTGGTTCCAAAAACAGCCAAAGGGATCTATTTGTCAATTATTTTGTTTTCCCCCTGATCTAGACCCGAACTTTGTTTTTCTTGATCTATAATACCATATTTAACTTATTTAATCATCATATTATTCAATTCAACACAAAAACATATTATGCCAAAATTTACATTTTTGCCCTTAACTTTTCAATATTTTACAATTTAGTCCCTAGGCTTGTAAAATGAATTTCTTTCAATTTCATCACAACCTAAGCCTAGCCGAATATTATTTGTACTCATAACAGCCAATATTTTTCATTTATTCACACTTTTCTACACATTTTATGTACTTTTACAAATAAGTCCTTATTTAATGTTTTTATCGAAAAATCACTTTACAAACGTTGTTTAAATAACAACGAACATGCATTTTCTACCATCAAACATCAAAATACAAACATATTCAACATGGGTAAAATTTTAGTCTTTAACAATCTTTCAAATTAGTCCTTGAAATAGCTAAATCAAGTTACAACAATCTCAAAAATATAAAAATCATTAAAAACGGGACAAGAACGGACTTACAATCGAGCTTGAAAGCTTGGCCAACCCCTAGTTATGGCTTCTCTTCAAAATTTGGCTACGGGGATGAAATTGAGAAGATGGACATCTTTTATTTTAATTAATTTTGTCTTTATTTGCCAATTACTAAAATACCCTTAATGCATAACTTTAAAATTTCTCCTAACCATGTCTATTTTTGTCCATCCAAAGGTATAATGGTCTAATTTTCATTTAAGGACCTCTAATTAAAAGTTCATAACAAGTTGACACCTTTAACTTATAGAATTCAATTTTTCACCTATTGCAATTCAGTACTTCTAGTCAAACTGAGCACTCAATAGATAAAATTTCTTAACAAAATTTTCACACAATTAATCTATCATGCTGTAGACCTTAAAACAGAAATAAAATAAATAATTCTACATCAGGTTTGTGGTCCGAAAATCACTATTCCAGTTTGACCCAAAAACGGGCTGTTACAAAGTTACCATAAATTTTATATCAAGATTATCCCTGTCTATGAAAAAGAAAGTTACTATTTGAGTAATTTTTGATTGTTTGACGAAGCCTACACATTCCACTCTGGAATGAGTGGATTTCACAGTTGATAGATTGCTTGAGTTATCTATTTTTGAGACTGTCAGATTATATGATGTGCTAGCTTTTGTTATTTCTGATAGAGATCTACAGTTCATATTCCGATTCTGAAACAAGTTACAAGAAACTCTGGCTATACGGTTACATTTTAGTACCGTATTTCATTTTCAGACAGATGATCATTCTGAACATATGATTCAGAATTTGGAAGATGTACTTCGATGTTGTGTACTTGAAGTTGAAGGTAACTTGTAACACCACAAAGCCGGCCCAGACGTTATGGCCAGATCTGACGTGTCACATGGACTTACGACTTAGTATGCATTCATTGGTTTAAGTGATTGGGGTGGTCTTTATAAAAACAGCGGTTGAATGAAAAGCCGGTTTATCAATCTTTAGGCTATCCATTTGTTGTGCTTGTTGAGTCTTGGAAACATTCATTAATTTTGAAAAACCCGCGTAGCCTAATACTAGCAGTTTCGACATAGTATAAATATAATCAGAAAATAAAACCATAGCGGAAAAAGAAATTTAAATAGTGGTCTTATTACAACTTAAAACCCAAAATTAAATCAGAATATAAAAATAATAAAAATAAACTAACTTAGAAAAACCAACTTTGCAAATGATGTGGCCACTCCAAATCCCTCACAGCTCCAAGCCCACTATGGTTGGGGATTTCCTGCAGAGATGAAAATAAAAGGTGAGTTCGGTAAACTTAGTGTGTAACATAACCCAACCATAGCCCAAAACAGCTCAAACCTCAGAGTCAGACTTATCTGGGCCTTGGCCCAGTACAGAAACCAGAAGAAACCCATAGGCCCATAGCAGATACAGAACAAATATATCATGAATGTAGAAATCCCAACCCAGAGCCATCCATAAAACCCCCGTACCAGCCTTACACCATGTGGGGAGACTACTCGACCCACCCAACCGCTACACACCACAGAAATTGCAGCGAAGCTGCCAGATATTGTGACGAAGTCACCAGATACAGATATTGTGGCTAGGCCACCAGAACAGATATATATATGTGGCGAAGCCACCAGATTGCAGCGAGGCTGCCAGATATTGTGACGAAGTCACCAGAACAGATATATGTAGCGAGGCCACCAGATTGGAACGAGGCTGCTAGAACGCTTCCTCCATCAATATAAACGCAAGTCCCATGCAAAATTGTAATTTTGCATGCATAAAGGTATTTCAGTAATTATTACCTATTGCTAAGGTTTCATGCTTATTCTATCGTTTACCAAGTAATCAGAAGTACTTACCTCATCTTTTTACTAAAGTGGGCCCATTGGCCCATTGGCCCATTTTCGGCCCATTAAGCCCAAAAATACCGTTGTGCACGAAAATGCACACTCTGCACTCTAATCATCCAAATGCACCATATTCATTAACAACTGTCTCACGAGCGCTGTATGCTCTCGAGTTCACAAAATACCAATGTTTCGGTATTTCAGCTTTTACCGATTCAGTCTAAGGGAAGGTGTCGTTTACACACCTAGTTGATGACGATTGATGACGATATCTCCCAGGCGATAATCCTACAATAGATCACTAACACATTAGACTTACGAATTAACGATAACTAACATAAATCCACGTCAACTAACCCAATCATCACACAAGTTAGTCATTTACGACGAGTGGCAAAATAGTCATTTTACCCTCTAGGGATATTTTAGTAATTCTACAACTTATCCACCTGGGCCTACGGACCCATTGGGACCACATGGCCCATTTCAACCCATCGCGGCCCGAAATAGCCGTCCTACTGCTAGAGTAATAAGAAATACACACCTATTAGGAGACTGCAGTTAATCCGCGCTCCAAACACTCTTAGCTGACGCCCAACCCAAACGAGCACGTCACAAAGCGAAAGGGATCAGCCAAGAAGGGTATGCCTACTCTCCTTATGGTTTGCTCTATTTAAAGCCAGCTCTCCATCTACTCTTATGTTAGCTTCCCGATGTGGGATCCCTCCATCACCAGAGTTTAAAACCAACACCAACTCTTGCCGTCCCAACATAGCAAAATAATCAACCTTTGCGTGCCAAGGGATTCGAACCAAAGTCCTCTCACATGCCAACTCATGCCACCACCACTAGGCCATCAACTCATTTGTGTCATAAACCCAACAAATTAAACTTTAAAGCGCACCTACTTGCTTCCAGATTTATTGAAAAGAAAAACCAAAATATATTGCAAGAGCCAAGACTTGAACCTTGAACCCCTTGCTTCCTCTATGGCGTCACTTCCTTGTCCCCTAAGTGGCACCACCTTGCCACTACACCACACTCCTTTTTTGTGTCATCTTTTACCCCTTTACTCTTAAAAGCCCAAACGCCAATTGCATCACCTATTCATAAAATTAAAATTCCGAAGACTACCATGGATTTAACTTAAGTTTGGGCCTTCTAAAGGCCCACTAACCTACTAAAATATATATTTTAACCAACTAGAACACACACAAATTTTAAAAATCACAGAAACATAGAAAACCCGAAAATTGGGGCGTTACAACTCTACCCTCCTTAAAGAAATTTCATCCTCGAAATTTTACCTGAATCAAACAGATGAGGATATTGTTGACGCATCGCCACTTCTGGCTCCCAAGTAGCTTCCTCTCTGCCATGATTACGCCACAGCACATTTACTAGCGGAATTGATTTCCTCCTCAAAATCTTAACATCTCGATCCAAAATCTGCACAGGCTCTTCCTCAAAAGTCAAGTCTGTTTGGACCTCGATCTCTGCAGCCGAAACAACATGAGTATGGTCAGAACAATACCGCCTTAACATGGAGACGTGAAAGACATCATGAATCCTATCCAATTCTGGAGGTAGCTCCAACTGATAAGCCACTGGACCCACTCGCTTAAGAATCTGATAAGGCCCAATGAACCGCGGACTTAGCTTGCCTTTCCTCCCAAACCTTAATATTTTCTTCCAAGGTGAAACCTTCAAGAAGGCCATATCACCCTCAGAGTACTCAATTTCCTTGCGCTTCAAATCTGGATATGACTTCTGTTTATCAGATGCTTCCTTCAACCAGTCTCTAATCAACTTGACCTTATCCTCAGTATCTGCCACCAACTCAGGACCAAGAACCTGTCGTTCACCCAAATCGGTCCAACAACTAGGTGTACGACATCTTCGCCCATACAGTGCCTCATAAGGAGCCATTCAAATACTTGCCTGATAACTGTTGTTGTACGGAAACTTTGCCAATAGTAAGTAATCCTCCCAACTGCCTCGAAAGTCGATAACGCATCCCCTCAACATGTCTTCCAGAATTTGAATAACCCTTTCTGACTGACCATCAGTCTGAGGATGAAAGGCTGTACTAAAGCGCAACCGCGTACCCAACGCCTCATGCAACTTTTACCAAAACTGAGATGTGAATGTAGGATCTCGATCAGAAATAATCGACATTGGCACTCCGTGAAGTCGCACTATTTTTGCCACATACAATTTGGCTAACTTCTGAAGTGAATAATTAGTGTAGACAGGTATGAAATGAGCAGATTTGGTTAACCTATCCACAATTACCCAAATCAATTCCTTCTTCGACGGTGTTAAGGGTAACCCACTCACAAAATCCATGGTTACCCTCTCCCACTTCCAAAGTGGTACTTTCACTGGCTGCAAAATTTCGAAAGGTAATTGATGTTTAGCTTTCACTTGCTGACAAGTCAGACATTTTCCCACAACTTCCGTTACTTCTCGCTTCAATCCAGGCCACCAATACAACTCCTTTAAGTGGCGATACATTTTACTCCCTCCAGGATGCATAGCACACAGACCTCCATGAGCTTCTTTCAGAATTGCTTACCTCAAGTCAGAGTCCTTCGGAATACAAACTCTACCTCGGTAACACAAAACTCCCTCACTGTTCAGTCCGAACTCAGAAGTATCCCCATTCTTAACCTGCCAGAATCGAGAAACCAGGGACTCATCCCTCGACTAGTTTTCCTTAATCTCATCCACCCAGGTCGGCCTAACTTGCAGTTCTGCCAATAGACTACCGTCGTCATACAGACTCAAATGAGCAAACATGGCTCTTAGATCAGATACAGTTCTATGACTTAGGGCATCAGCCACCACATTAGCTTTGCTTGGGTGATACTCAATCGCGCACTCATAATACTTAAGCAACTCTATCCATCTCCGCTACCTAAGGTTCAGCTCCTTCTGAGTCAGCAAGTACTTAAGACTCTTATGATCTGTATATATAATACACCTTTCTCCGTACAGGTAATGTCTCCAAATCTTAAGCGCAAAAATTACTACTGCCAACTCCAGATCATGAGTAGGATAGTTAACTTCATGTGGTTTAAGCTGTCGCGATGCATAAGTAACCACTTTACCCTCTTGCATCAGCACACAGCCCAACCCTACATGTGATGCATCACTGTATACGGTAAAATCTTTTCCAGACTTCTGCTGAATCTATACAGGTGCCTCGCTCAGAAATTTCTTCAGCTTCTTAAAAGATTCGTGTTGTTTTACAGTCCAAACAAACGGTACTCCCTTCCTTATAAGCTTTGTCAAAGGTGCTGTCATCACAGAAAATCCTTCCACAAACCTTCTATAGTACCCAGCTAAACCCAGAAAACTTCAACTTTCCGACATTGACCTCGGTAGCTTCCATTCCAGAATCCTTCAATCTTTCGAGGGTCCACCTTGATCCCTTCAGCAGAGACAACATGCCCCAAGAAAGTTACCTCTCTCAACCATAACTCACACTTACTAAATTTTGCATAAAGCTCCTTCTCCCTCAGCACTTGCAGCACAATACAAAGATGCTCATCATGCTTCTCCTCAGTTTCAGAATAAACCTGAATATCGTTGATAAAGACAACCACGAATCGATCCAAGTATGGCTGGAATACTCGATTCATCAGATCCATAAATGTCGCCGGTGTGTTCGTCAACCCAAATGGCATAACCAAGAACTCATAGTGACCATATCGAGTTTTGAATGCCGTCTTGTGAATATCCACCTCCTTAACCCTCAACTGATGATACCCAGATCGAAGGTCAATCTTGGAAAATACTGAAGCTCCTCTAAGTTGGTCGAATAAATTATCGAGTCTCGGTAGCGGGTACTTGTTTTTAATCGTCAGTTTGTTCAACTACTGATAATCGATGCACATCCGCATTGACCCATCTTTCTTCTTTACGAACAACACTGGTGCTCCCCACGGAGACACACTTGGTCTAATGAAGCCTCTATCCAATAACTCTTGAATTTGGGCTTTCAACTCCACCAACTCCTTCGGTGCAATCCTATAAGGTGCAATGGACACCGGTGCCATTCCAGGCAACAAGTCAATTCCAAACTCAACCTCTCAGTTCTGGGGCAAACCTAGAAGCTCCTCTGGAAAAACATCTTAAAAATCCTTGACGGTTCTAACTTTATCCACTGTCAGATCCTCAGTTTCCGATTGGCTTACAAATGCCAAATAAGCCTTACATCCCTTTCGAATCCACTTCTTAGCTTTCAATGCCGACACCACATTAGACAGATAATCCCTACGCTCGCCTATCACCAAAACCTACTCATCCTTTATGGTCTTTAACATCATTCACTTAGCAGCACAATCCAGAGTAGCCCTATGCTTAACAAGCCAATCCATTCCCAAAATGAGATCGAATTCTCTGAAAGGTAGCTCTATCAGATCTCCAGAGAAAATTTTTCCTTGAGTTTCTATAGGCACATCTCTATACAATTTATCTACCCTAACCGAGTGACCCAAAAGACTTAGTACAGATACCTCACTCACGGTCTCCTCAGAGTGCACACCCAGCGACCTAGATATAGCACATGCAACATATGAATGGGTAGATCCAAATCTATCAACGCAACGTACGGCATACTGGAAATCAGAAACGTACCAGTTATGGCGTCAGGTGCATCACCCTCCTCTCAGCGACGAGCTGCATACACCAATGCCAATTGACGAGTCTTAGCAAATCTAGCACCCTTGCCAGGCACTCTTCTTCCTCGACTGTTTCGATTACCACCTCTATATTGCCCACGTCCTATAGGAACTGTGGTCCACCCCTCACTAGTTGAGCGACCCTCTGCTCTAAAACTTGAACCTGATCTGGTTCTTGGGGACAATCCTTAACCCTATGCTCCATAGATCCGCATCAGAAACAAGCACCAGAACATTTTCGACGCTCGCCCATATGCATCTTCCCACAATTCCTACAACCCTACGGTCTAACAGCATTCATCGGTACTGCTCGAACTGGCTCCATTACCCTTGCTCTCTTAACATTCATGTTCATACCACCTGAAAGTCCTGAATCTCTCCTAAAACAGTTCCGATCTTTCTCATGATTCTGTCTTAGCTTTCTCCACTAAAGTAGCGAAGTTACGCTCCCTCTGCGGAGCAATCAGCACTCTAAGTTCATCTCTCAGACCATCCTCGAAGCGTACGCTACGCTCATACTCTGTAGCGACAATCCCAGAAGCATACCGGCTCAGTCTCAGAAACTCAGCCACTAACTTACTCCCTTGGACCAGGTTCAGAAATTCTTTTCAGTGAGCGTCCACGTAACTAGCCCCAACATACTTTCCTTTGAAGGCTGTCTTAAACAGCTACCAAGTCACACTGTCAGCAGGAGTTCCATCTCTAACCGTGAGCCACCACTGATAAGCCTCATCCCTGAGTAACGATATGGCTCCCTTCAGCTTCTTCTCTACAAAGCAGTCCAGATCATCCATAATCCGCTCTGTGGCTTCTAACCAATACTCAGCCATATTCGGAGCTACACCAGATACGCCCCTAAATATCCCTGCTCCATTGGCTCGGAGCCGCTTAGAAATAGACCCCCAAATTTTGTTTCCCGTACTTACCCCAGCAACCCTTTCCAAAACTCAGAGCATTGCCTGGGATAGAGCATCATCCCCGGCACCTCAATCATGAGACTCTACCTCCGTTGCCGGTGGTATCGGTGCATCTGCTGCCGGCACATGTCCTAAAGATGAAGATTCAGCCTGAGCATTACCTCGGCCACGTCCACGGCCTCTTACACGAGCTGCTCGTGTACTCATTTCGTATTATCTTATTAAGAATTTTATGTATCAGTTTAATATTTTAGTGTTTATTACAGATGTCTTATAAATAATAGTAATTCAGAGTTTGAGTTTGTTTCCTTTTGCGGTAGCCTAGCTACAGTCTCAGTCTACTTATCAGAGTTTCTATAGTTCTAGTGTTACCCTAACTAAAATACCATGATAAGGTTTTGTACAAGCATATAATAGATATTTCAGAAACAATCAGAAAGGCTCAGAAAACTTACAGACTTGGGCCGGAGATTTGGTGTGCCACCTTCTAAAAAACCTAATTTTAGAAAATCGATTTTAATCTTTAAAATCAGCTATTTGTAAAGAGAAAATATTAGAAACATTCTCGAAAATAATTTATAATCAAGTCCCAAAAAAATGATTTTTGAAAACCTTTATTCAGTGTTTCTTTACAAACTCCTGTTTTTAGACCCGTTCCACAGCCGAGTTGTTGCAACCTGGCTCTGATACCACTAAATGTAACACCTCAAACCCGGCCCAGACATTATGGTCAGATCTGACGTGTCACATGGACTTACGACTTAGTAAGCATTCGTTGGTTTAAGTGATTGGGGTGCTCTTTATAAAAATAGCGGTTGAATGAAAAGCCGATTTATCAATCTTTAGGCTATCTATTTGTTGTGCTTGTTGAGTCTTGGAAACATTCATTAATTTTGAAAAACCCGCGCAGCCTAATACTAGCAGTTTCAACATAGTATAAATATAATCAGAAAATAAAACCATAGCGAAAAAAGAAATTTAAATAGCGGCCTTATTACAACTTAAAACCCAAAATTAAATCAGAATATAGCAATAATAAAAATAAACTAACTTAGAAAAACCAACTTTGCAGATGATGTGGCCACTCCGAATCCCTCACAGCTCCAAGCCCACTATGGTTGGGGATTTCCTGCAGAGATGAAAATAAAGGGTGAGTTCGGTAAACTCAGTGTGTAACATAACCCAACCATAGCCCAAAACAGATCAAACCTCAGAGTCAGACTTATCTGGGCCTTGGCCCAGTACAGAAATCAGAATGAAACCCATAGGCCCATAGCAGATACAGAACAAATATATCATGAATGCAGAAATCCCAACCCAGAGCCATCCATAACACCCCCGTACCAGCCTTACACCATGTGGGGAGACTATTCGACCCACCCAACCGCTACACACCACAGAAATTGCAGCGAAGCTGCCAGGTATTGTGACGAAGTCACCAGATACAGATATTGTGGCTAGGCCACCAGAACAGATATATATATGTGGCGAAGCCACTAGATTACAGCGAGGCTGCCAGATAGTGTGACAAAGTCACCATAACAGATCTATGTGGCGAGGCTGCCAGAATGCTTCCTCCATCAATATAAACCCATGTCCCATGCAACAGAAATAATATGTCATGGCATACGTATACAGAAATAGAACATCATGCTTTTCAAAAAAAAATAACCCTAAGGGTAAAATCGTAATTTTGCATGAATAAGGGTATTTCAGTAATTATTACCTATTGCTAAGGTTTCATGCTTATTCTAACGTTTACCAAATTATCAGAAGTACTTACCTTGTTTTTTTACCAAAGTGGACCCGTTGGCCCATTGGCCCGTTTTCGGCCCATTAAGCCCAAAAATACCGTTGTGCATGAAAATGCACACTCTGCACTCTAATCATCCAAATGCACCATATTCATTAACAACTATCTCACGAGCGCTCGCACGCTCGCGAGTTCACAAAATACCAACGTTTCGGTATTTTGGCTTTTACCGATTCAGTCTAAGGGAGGGTGTCGTTTACACACCTGGTTGATGAGGATTGATGACGATATCTCCCACGCGATAATCCTACAATCGATCACTAACATATTAGACTTACGAATTAATGATAACTAACATAAATCCATGTCAACAAACCCAATCATCACACAAGTTAGTCATTTACGCACGAGGGGCAAAATAGTCATTTTACCCTCTAGGGGTAAATCGGTAGTCCTACCCTACAGGGGTATTTTAGTAATTTTACAACTTATCCACTTGGGCCTACGGACCCATTGGGACCACATAGCCCATTTCAGCCCATCACGGCCCGAAATAGTTGTCTTACTGCTAGAGTAATGAGAAATACACACCTGTTGGGAGACTGCAGTTAATCCGCGCTCCAAACACTCTTAGCTGGCGCCCAACCCAAATGAGCACGTCACAAATCGAAAGGGATCAGCGAAAAAGGGTATGCCTACTCTCCTCATGGTTTGCTCTATTTAAAGCCAGCTCTCCATCTACTCTTATGTTAGCTTCCCGATGTGGGATCCCTCCATCACCAGAGTTTAAAACCAACACCAACTCTTGCCGTCCCAACATAGCAAAATAATCAACCTTTGCGTGCCAAGGGATTCGAACCAAAGTCCTCTCACATGCCAACTCACGCCACCACCACTAGGCCATCAACTCATTTGCGTCATAAACCCAACACATTAAACTTTAAAGCGCACCTACTTGCTTCCAGATTTATTGAAAAGAAAAACCAAAATATATTGCAAGAGCCAAGACTTGAACCTAGACCCCTTGCTTCCTCTATGGCGTCACTTCCTTGTCCCCTAAGTGGCGCCACCTTGCCACTACACCACACTCCTTTTTTGTGTCATCTTTTACCCCATTACTCTTAAAAGCCCAAACGCCAATTGCATCACCTGTTCATAAAATTAAAATTCCGAAGACTACCACAGATTTAACTTAATTTTGAGCCTTCCAAAGGCCCACTAACCTACTGAAATATATATTTTAACCAACCAAAACACACACAAATTTTAAAAATCACAGAAACACAAAAAACCCGAAAATTGGGGCGTTACATAACTGGGAAAAGTATTTGCCTCTGGTTGAATTTGCTTATTAGAATAGTTAACAGTCAAGTATAAAATTATATCGTATGAGGTTTTATATGGTCACAAGTACAAAACTCCATAGTTTTTTGGACTGAGCTCAGCGGGAAAAGATATATGTAGTAGGTTTGATTCTTTGAAACCGAAGAAAGATGAAAATGATCTGAAATAGTTTAAAAGCAGTACTTGATTGTCAGAAATTTGATGTGGATCTAAAAGGAAAAGAAATAGAGTTTTAGATTGATGACAAAATATTTTTGAAAGTTTCACCATTGAAGGAAGTTCTCTGGTTTGGCAGTAAAGGCAAACTAATTCTGTAGTTTAATGGGTCATATGAGATCATTGAAAAGAATTAGACCTGTTGCGTATTGATTGGTATTATTATCAGAGTTCTAAAGAAGTCAAAATGTGTTTATGAGTATATGTGTTATGACAGTATCGATTAGACCCATCATCTGTTATTACTTTGATAAATGTTAAATTCAACCTAACACGACTTGCAGTGAGGGACTGGTTGAAATTCTGGCATGTGAAGTGAAAGAAACGAAAAATATAAAGGTAGATTTAGTAAAAGTTTTCTAACAATAACATGATATAGAATAAGCTACCTAGGAACTGGAGAAAACTATGAGAAAATGTCTGAATCTCTTTACTGGTAAAATTTTTTATGACGAAAATTTCTTAAGGGGGGAAGTTGTAATAGCCCAATTTCTGTGAAATCGGAACAATAGTCTCGAGACCACAAATTTGAGCCAAAAAATAAAATTTATTTTTATTGTATTATATGGTTCGTATTATGATAGACATGTCATGTAAAAATTTTAATAAGAAAATTTTATCCATTAAGTGTTTAATTACGGGAAGGACCAAATAACATAAAATGTAAAAGTTAGATTCTAGTACGTAGAAGGATCAAATAGCTATGGGATTCAAAACTTAAGATCCTTATATGGTAATTAGACCTTTAATAAAAAGTATGTAGATATTTTGGTGACTCATCCATGTAAATATAGAAAAAGGGCAAGGACTAAATTGGAAAGTGAAAATATTTAATTAATTAAAAGATGATAAAAAAGAAATATCATTTTTTTATCAACTTCTTCCCCAAAAATACATGGAAACCCTAGGAGAGAGAGAAGAAACTTTCATGGCCAAATTGGGTAAGTTTCCTTGGCCCATTTTTAGTAATTTTGATATTTTTGAAACCGGGATAGCTTACTTTATCTATTTGGGGGATCAATTTGAGAAGTTATCAAAGTATGGAAAATGGGTCATGTTTGTATATGTTGAAAATTAGAAATTTAGGGTAGAAAATAAAAGGTTGTTGATAGATAAACAACTTTTATAGAGTGAATTTTTGATGAAAACATGATTTAGGGACCAAAATATAAAGTTGTGAAATTGAAGAAATGCTGAATTTTTATGAATACATGTGTTGTAAATTTTGTAATGGGATTTTGGTTAGGCTTAGAATAAGGAGTAAATTGCACCAATTTTATTTTCTGTGCCTAGGGATGAAATGGGAATTTATGGAAAAGTTAGGGGCAAAATGGTAATTTTGCCTAGGGCAAAATGGTAATTTTGCCTAGGATAAAATTGAGTCCACTTGAATATAAAATATGATAAATTGATGTTAACTTTATTCGTATAGATTCTGATAGAACAAATCTGGAGCTAGAACAAGGAAAGGAGGAAAATGTTGGATTAGTAGATTTATGTACACGAACATTTGTCGAGGTAAGTTCGTGTAACTAAATTGTATATGTTTTTATGCTCGAATTTAATGTTGTGTTTGTGAAATGTATAAATGCCATAAATATGTGAAATGATCTCATGCTCGTTATAGCCCAATAAATGAAAGTGTCCGATCAATAATAATGTCCGATAAATGGTAAATGATAAAAATGTTACTTATATGCTTGAAATGAATGTGGAATGTGTCTATTTGAATTATATATATGATTTAGATGTATGAAATAATCACATGCTTGTTCATGCTTGAACAATGTTAAATCCCGTTTGAATAAAGGAAGAATCTATGGATAAATGTAATTTCCTAAAATGAATGAGGTCCTGCATTTGTTGCTGACGGGATTTAGCTCAGACGAGTAATCCTATCAACCTCATTTATGAAAGGATTTAGCCTGGACGGGTAATCTTGATATAAGTCCTCTCGAGCTTATGTTATAGATTGGATTTGGCCTGGATCAGTAATCTAGATCAAGCTCCTTAGAGCATATGTCATAAAGAGAATTTTGCCTGGACTGGTAATCCTATTGTATACATGTGTGGCTCGAGATTGTACTCTCTGATATAGTACCTTATGGGTACCATTGGACATGAATTGACGGATCCTGATTCGTACACCTCCAGTGTATTACCTGCGTATCCATTGATATTCCGAATAAATTCAACGGGTGACAATTCCAGACATGAGAAGATATGAATGATTAAATGAGTTATTACACGTATTCATTTGAAAGACAAGAAAATGATGACACATGGCAAATGATATATGAAAACATGAGATGATGTTATTTGTACATGGACTTTATTCGATGCATATATGTTCATTCTTAATTATGGACACGTACACATTGAGTGTACTAATCATGACCTTGAGATTCTGAGTAATATGAGTAAAGTTCTGATACAAAAAGATCTGAGCTCGAAATGAATTATTAAGAAATTATACTTGTAATAATGAGATTAATTATGCATGTTGAATGAATGCATGTTGTGGAAAGCATATGTGCTTGGAAACTTGATTTTTGTTGAGCCCATATATGCTTTGATGTTATTATGGAATATATAACTAACAAAGGCAATAAGGATGTGTGTAGGGCTTGAGGTCAAATTGATTGAAAATGCCTTACATAGTTACCTCAAAATAGAATGAATGGTAAGTTAAGTACCATGTTATACAAACTTACTAAGCATTATATGCTTACTTAGTTTTATTTCCCTATTTTATAGTGAATCAGAAGCTCGTTGGATTAGAAGCTTGGTGGAGATCACTCACACTATCCATCGGCCCATGTCGGTATAATATGGTAAATCAATTATGGTTGTAATGGCATGTATAGGATATGTTAGCCATATTGGCATGTAAATGTAAATGATGCTTGTAATCTAGCCATTGGAATGGCTAGTAATGGTTTGTTTTGATATACTTGTAATGTCAAACTATGGTAGCCACATATATGTTAAGTAATTGATCAAATTATGTCTAACTTGAGGACTTAGTTAAGGTAAGATTAGACACATGTATGCATGAAATGATATGCCATGTTGAATGATAGAATTTGCTTAATTTGAATGCCTGGAATGGTTGGATTGCACTTGGTATGTATTGGTGTAGGAAAATGGTGAATTTGAGTGACAAATAAGGCAAGGAAATGGCTTTATTTTGTCCACACGGGTAGACACACGGGCGTGTGTCTAGGTCGTGTGTGAGACACAGCTGAGTACATGAGGGTATAGTTAGGTCGTGTGTCCCCTCAGAATTGAGCACACGGGCAGAGACACGGGCGTGTGTCTCAGCCGTGTGTGCTACACGGCCTAGAACACGGGTGTGTGTCTTGGCCATGTGAAACCTGCACCTAATTTCGAAATGAATTAATTAACGACACGACATAGCACACAGGTGTGTGGCATGGCCGTGTGCACAAGTCAGAGAGTTATGCTGGGTCAAACACGACTTATAGCATGGGCGTGTCACTGGGTCACGCGGGCGTGACCTTTGGACCACACGGGCGTGTGAGCCCTACACCTTGGAAAAATTTTTGTAATTTCGTGGGAAATTCTTAGTGTTCCCGATTAAGTCCTGACTTGATTGTAACACTTGTATTGGACCTCAAGGGTCCAATTAAGGGACGTTTTGAATGATCTCAATTAATGATAGTACTTTACATATATTATGTGTAAAATGTTTTAAAACTTTTGGTAATGCTCTGAAATCCTATTCCAACGATGGATATAGGTTAGGGGTGTTACAAGTTTCCTTTAGCCTTTTAAACTAATAGACATGTCACAACATGGAACCCCTGTGTTACGACATCAGTGTATTGCCAGGTATGTCTCGACATGAAACCCTTGTGTTGCGATATCGTTGTAATTTTCTCCATGGTTGACCCGACCCATTCGCATAAGCTGGTGACTTACCATTCATTTAACCCAATTTTTAACCCTTTAAAACCTTATTTTATAACCTAAAACCATATTTACTTCTAATTAAAACACATCTTAACCTCTAATCTATTAAACTTTCTCAAATTTCTTAAAACCTCTTAAACCCTAAACTCTTAATTTTTTAAACATTATATTCCCTCTTCACAAACACTTCAATAATACTCGATGCAACAAGGTATGGGAACATCATGGGAAAGCAAGGAATTCAAATGAACTTCGACTATATATTAAAGGTTAAGGGTACCTCAACTCAAACTTTTTACTGTTCCATTGAATTGTTTACCTAGGACTGAAATATCATATCTTCTAGGAAAGTTAGGCGAATCACGAAAATGGAGCCATCAATGCTTCAAAATCCCTCTATTTTCCCAAATATGAATGTTGAAAAATATTTTAATGAACTTCAAGGAAAAACATTCATCCAAGAGAGGGGACTTGATCCATCCATGATTTTTGTAAGGAAATATGACCTTTAGTGCGATATCATAGGTGGGAACATTTTTGGACGATCCCTAAAGAGTGCTATGGTCCTTGTTGTTCAAGAATTTTAGGCATCATTACAGGAGCAAGAGTCTAAAAATACTGAAGGTCATATGTGGGATATGGTCCTTGTGCAAGGGAAAGAGGTTAAAGTAACCCCGCATATTATTTGTGGCTTTTATAATGCACCATACTATGAAAAAGATTTTATTGATGAAATTGATCTGGAATATTGTGGAGACATAGATATGGATAACATTATAAACTTCTTGATTGAAGGTATGGGTGAAAGGAAATATCGCATAGGTACCAATATCCCAGTATCCTTTCATCAAGCAATCATGTTTCCTGAGTCCAAAATATGGATCCAATTTGTATGCACAGGAATTGTACCTACTTTAAATATTTCTAACGTTAATACTTTTTTAACAGTGTTACTCTATGCTATTTTGCAAAAAAAAAGTAGGTATGTATCGGTAAATGGATTCATCAGAACATGAAAAGATGCATTGGTAGCCAAAAGGTAGGAGTCTTCTTTCCTCACCTAGTGACGACATTATGCAAAAAGGTAGGTGTACCTATGACATCCACTGAGCAATCACTAAAACCTTCGAAAAGTATTATCAGCGATACCTTGTTCCAACAGTAAATAGAATTGTGAGCCAAACAGATGAAGGATTGGAACAAGCAACAACAAGAAGTGACGCCTACACCGGCTTCATCACAAGGGTTGACACGAGCTCAACAAGACATCAGTGAAAGTAGTCATCCAAAGCTTGATTGGATGATACAGTGGATGCAAGAGTCGGGACCAATATTCCAAGAATTTGCAAGGAAAAATAACATCCAGGTCCCCAATTATACACCTGTCATGTTCAGGCTGACGAATATGGAACAACAAGAAGAAGTGCATGAAAGCGAGGAGAAAGGAGAATGATGGGAGTAAGGAGATGGATGAGGACGACGATTAAACTATTTTAATTTTATAAAGCTTATATTGATTTTTAGATGATTGTAATTTAAACTTTGTATGAGTAGGATTAATAAGTAAACTTTTAGTATGTTCTGTTTAAGTTTTCTATGTAGGAACCCAACACGAAGGTTACACAAACAATTCAAGCTTAACACAGCCAAAGGAGGAAGCACCCACCATTAGTAGTTGGACTAACCACGATCAATCAGGTAACTTCTCTCCTTATCTTTTTATGGGCTACACATTAAGGACAATGTGTCAACTAAAGTGTGGGGGTACCATAGGAAATTTATTTTTAAATTTTTCTTTGATTTTTCTTATCTTTTGTGTGCTTGAGCTTGTAGAGATACGAGTTATTAGTTAGGAGCATGCACATATATTGCTTGTGGTTATGAATAATTTTGGAATGATGATAGGAAATTTTAAATTTTTTATTATTAGACTACTAAGTTCTATATGTTGCACTGTAAATAGGTATTAAGCCATAATTTGTACCAAGTGATATAGAAAATACAAGGAAACGAGCATGCCAGTATGAATGATAAATGATTGAACTTGTGTTTGTTTGGTTGATTAAATTTGTGCATGTTGAGATATTTAAGGATGACCTAAGACATTGTTTAGAACACATCTAGAGCCAAAAAATTTTCCTATTTATATTTCACCTTTAGTACCAATTTGTGTGTCTGTTGACACTTCTTGATGAGCCACATTACAAGCCCCAAGCCTGAAAACATCAATTTGTATTTGGCCTTTTTCTTTGGTCCTGCACTGCATGATTATAGATGTCTAGCCATACGTATTGAGGGTTAAGTAGATACATCACGATGGAGTTAGCAAAAAATATAGTGAAACAGGAAAGAGTAGTGTGATATGGGAACTATAGGTTAGCCTAATGTGTGGAACAAAAACAAAATTCCAAAAAAGGAAATTGGTGCGAGTAGAAAAGGTCCTAAATTGGCAAAAAAAAGTATTCATGAGTGAGATTTATTGAAAAAGAGAAAGTCACAAAGTCACAAAAGAAAGAAAAACTTGTTCATTAGTGCACAAAAACTCGTAAGGCTAGCCATAGTTACTATGTAATGCTATGACTTCCTCTATATGGAGAGACAAAGAAGGTGAGAGAAGGAGCAATAAGGTGGTGAGCGGGTAAGGGTCACTAAAGGGGGAAGAATACGGACTAGTATGATGTGCCAAACTATTTTTGTGTTTGTAAGCCTTTTTATGCTTGTTGATATTGAATTTCATACCTGCCTTAAGCCTTGAAACGTTATAAGCTGAAAAGTCCTCTATGACCTAAAATATCCTTATACATGAATGGACATCATGCTGAACATACGCAAAATTGTCTATTTGTATTCTGCTTCAATAAACAATGTAACACCCCTAACCCGTATCCATCACCAAACTAGGGTTAAGAGACATTACCAGACATATCGAAACATTTCGCATTCATTTCACAATCATCATAGTATCATAGTCACACATCATTACAGAGTCCCTTATATAGGTCAACAAGACCTTAAACATGCTTTAGAAAAGGGTTGGGACTAAACCGAAAGCATACAAAATTTTTTTAAAAATAAACATTTTTCAAAGTTATAAGGGTCACATGCCCGTGTGAGCAGGCCGTGTGCCTCATACGGCATTAGACACGCCCGTGTGTCTAGGCCGTGGCAAAACAAGGCATACATACTAACTTGTCCACACGGCCACAAGACACGCCCGTGCGCCAGGCCGTGTGAAAATTAGGGAGGCTATTGACTTGGGTCACACGACTGACCACACACCCATGTGCCAGCCAATGTGCCACACACGACTACTAGACACGCCCGTGTTTCTAGGCCATCTCAAACATGTAGGGTATACAGACTTTAAATCATAGGGTACCCAGGGGACACACGGCCGTGCAACATACCCGTTTGTCACACATGGCTGAGACACAAGCCCATGTCTTTGCCCGTGTGGAAAAAAATAGGCCATTTTCAAGGCCAACTTGCCACCCTAATTTTGGGTCCTCCCTACATGATCCAAACCAAACATTCTATACCAAATTCTCAACCAATTCACAACTAAAATATACATCATTCATGCTATTTCATTAACAACAAATTTCATCCTTTTTAACCAATTCAAAACATACCAAAAATCACATAGCAAACCCATTCATTCTAACATATCCTTATCTCAATATTTCACATCCAATCTCATGACAAAATCATACCATTTTTATAACTAAATCACATTACCAACTTACCAAATTGACCATTTCTCACTAGGACATATATATATACACCAAAAATATTATTTTTGCATCACATATCACATATCAAAATCAAACCATAATCTAGCCATATCACATGGCATGATATACAAATTACAAAACATATTCAAATACTTCTAGCCTATACATGCCATACTTTAATATATACATTTTCAAAAGGTACCAAAATAGAGTTCGATAGTGTGATGATGATCCCCAAGCTCCCTCTAAAAATAATGCAAACACACACAAAGTAAGCTCTCAAAAGCTTAGTAAGCCATATACAAATAAACTCAACACATAACATATTTCTAAACCATTTCATTCATGTATTTCATGGAAAAACATAACCACATACTCATAATTCTCATATAACTCAATTATTCATAAGTCACTTACACATAACACATTTCATACTCATATAATTCATACATATTTCATATGTCCACATACAAACATATACTTACCTTTCATTCTTAATCATAATATACATTTCAAATGTACCTGAATTTGGATACACATTCTCATTTTCATTTATTTCTCGAAATGCCCGTTGAACCGTTTAGAATCAATAAGGATACTCAGATAGCTCGGAAAGCTCATAAAATGCCAACATCCCAGACGTGGTCTTACATGTAATCAAATATCGACGCCACTGTCCCAGACAGGGTCTTACACAAAATCAAATATGATGTCGATGTCCTAGACATGGTCTTACACGTAAATCATAATTCGATGCCAACGTCCCATATGTGGTCTTACACGAAAACACATATCAGATCCTATGTCATGACATATGTATCGTAACTATTCCTATGGTTCCTACGGGGCTTATCGGACGTCGAAACACTGTCGATGCTTTCACAATTTCACATATTCATCTTCCAAGCAATTCATTTCATTTCAATAGCATATAAGCAGAAAAAAATTGATTTAAACACATTTATTTGTATATTGACTTACCTCGTACGGATTCAAATGAACGGAGTCAATTACTCGATGACTTTCGACTTCCCCCAATCTAATTCCATTTTCTGTTGTTCTTGATCTATATAAATTCAAATTTAACTCTTTTATTCACCAAATCATTCAATTCAATCCCTATATGCATATTTGGGGAATTTTACAAATTAGCCCTCACATTTTCACATTTTAACACTTTAGTCCTTAATTATAAAAATCACAAAATATACAAAATTTCCATATACCCATGCTTAGCCAAATTTTCATATAGTTCATACAATTCCACATATTTCATTTATTTTATATTTTAGTCCCTCAATTTTCCATTTTCACAATTTAGCCCAAATTATTCAAATTCATCAAAAATTCAAAGACAAAGTATATTTATCTATCACATATCTTTCATTTTTCATCATTTAACAACACAAAGCTCACAATTTCATCAATAGGTCAACTCAAAATCATTAACAAAATTAGAAATTGAGACATGGGCTTAGTAAAACACAAAACAACAATCACAAAAACGTAGAAATAATCAAAAACCAAGCAAAATACATACCTAAATCAAAGAAAACATTGGCTGAACCCTAGCTTGTATTTTTCTTTCTTTTCCCTTGATAATTTCGGCAAACATGGATGAATGAAACACAAATTTCATGTTTTCTTTTATTAAATACTTAATAATACATCATTTACCATTTTTCCCATAATTAATAAACATTTAAAACATTAATGTATAAGGTCATAAATGTCCACTTACCATGTAAATGAAATATTAACAACATAAGGACCTTTCAATTAAAGAGACATAGCAATTAAGCACTTTAACAAATAGAAGTCCACTTTTACATTTTACGCGATTAGGTTCTTTTATCAAATTAAGCACACAAACGATCAAATTTTCATACGAAATTTTCACACATACTAATTCACATATAATAAGCACGAAAAATAATATAAAAATAATTTTTTGACTCAGATTTGTGGTCCCAAAACCACTATTCTGACTAGGGTCTAAATCGAGCTATTACAACTCTCCCCCATTAGGGATTTTCGTCCCCGAAAATCTTACTATTGAACAGATTTAGATATTGTTGTCTCATAACATCTTCGGGCTCCCATGTAGCCTGTTCAACACCATGTAAATGCCACACCACTTTGACTAACAAAATTTTCTTATTTCACAGTTCTTTAACCTCGCGAGCTAAGATACGAATCAGTTCTTCTTCATAAGTCATATCGGACGGAATATCAATCTCAGGCGGAGAAATTACATGTGAAGGATCGGATCTGTATCGTCGAAGCATCGATACGTGAAATACATTGTGAATCTTTTCTAACTCAGGTGGCAACAACAATCGATAAGCAACTAGCCCGATACGCTCGACAATCTCATAGGGCCTGATGAACCTCGGACTCAATTTGCCTTTTCTGCCAAATCGAAGTACTTTTTTCCACGGGGACACTTTCAAAAACACTTTATTGCCTATCTCAAATTCAATGTCTATTCTTTTCAAATCTGCATATGATTTTTGACGATCAGAAGCTACTTTCAGACTTTTACTAATCATTTTCACTTTCTGTTCAGTCTCTTTAATCAAATCAACCCCGTGAATCTTATTCTCGCTAAGCTAAGTCCAATACAAAGGTGTACAGCATTTTCTACCATATAAGGCTTCGTACGGTGCCATTTTAATACTTGATTGAAAACTATTATTATAAGCGAATTCAATCAATGGAAAATAATGTTCCCGCGTACCTTCAAAAACAAAAATACAACATCTTAACATATCCTCGAGAATCTGAATAATCCGCTTGGATTGACCATCCGTCTACGGGTGAAGTGAATCTCGGGTCTCTATCTAACACAATAGATAATGGCACATTGTGAAATCTCACAATATCATAAATGTATAACTTAGATCGTATCAAAATAAAATGAGCTAATTTCGTCAATCAATCAACCACAACCCAGATATCATCTTTCTTTCGTGAGATAGGGGCAAACCCGAAACAAAATCCATCGTCACACTATCCCATTTCCACTCGAGAATCATAATCGGGTGTAACAAACCAGATGGCACTTGATGTTCAGCTTTAACTTGATAACAGATCAAAAATTTCGAAACAAAGTCGGAGATATCTTTTTTCATTCCAGACCACCAGTAATGCTGTTTCAAATCATTATACATTTTTATGCTACCCGAATGTACAGATAAACGACTATTGTGAGCTTCGTTCAAAATCATCTGAATCAACTCTGGATTTCTAGGAACACAAATTCTATCTCGAAATCTCAAAAAATCATTAGTACTAACTCGAAATTCAGAATCAGAATTCAAATCACATTGAGCTCGTTTTGCTATAATCTTATTATCAACCTTTTAAGCATCAATAATCTGTTGTAAGAACAAAGGTCTCGCTTTCAATTCAACTGAACATTCATAGCACGTAATGCAAATAATGATTTCTAACTCAAAGAATCGGCAACAACATTTTCTTTTCTCGGATGATAATCAATAAAAGTTCGTAGTCTTTCAGATATTCTAACCATCTTCTCTATCACAGGTTCAAATCTTTCTGAGTCATTAGATATTTCAAACTCTTATGATCTGAATATACATGACATTTCTCACCAAATAGATAATGGCATCAAATATTCAAAGCAAATAGAATTGTAGCTAGCTCAAGGTCGTGTGTCGGATAGTTCTTTTCGTGCGGCTTTAACTGTCTCGAGGCATAAGCTATGACTTTGCCTTCTTGCATCGAAACACAACCCAGACCGTTCAACGATACATCACTATAGATCACAAATTCTTTACTCGATTCTAGTTGTACTAACACCGGAGCTTCAGTCAATAGGGCTTTCAATTGATCAAAGCTTTTCTGACACTTTTCAGACCATTCAAATTTCACCTTTTTAAAGTAGTTTCGTCAACAGAGTTGTAATCATAGAAAAGCTATTTATGAATCTTCGGTAATAACCAGTAAATCCTAGAAAACTGCGGACTTCAGAAACATTTCTTAGAGGCTTCCAATCCAGAATAGCTGAAATCTTGCTTGGATCAACTCAAATACCAGATGTTGACACAACATGTCCCAGAAAACTGACTTCTCGTAACCAAAACTCACATATGCTAAACTTCGCATACAACTATTTATCTCGCAAAGTTTGTAGCACTATTCTCAGATGTTCAGCATGTTCAGTTTCATCACGCGAATAAATCAAAATGTCATAAATGAATACGACATACGGTCTAAAAATTATGTTAATCAAATCCATAAAAATAGAAGGTTCATTTTTTAATCTGAAAGGCATAACTGGAAACCCATAGTGTCCGTATCTCGTTCTGAATGCAGTTTTCAGAATGTCTGAATTTTTTACTCGCAACTGATAGTAACCCAATCTCAGATCTATCTTTGAAAACATAGTAGCTCCTTTCAACTGATCAAACAAATCGTCAATTCTGGGCAGAGGATATTTATTCTTGATAGTTACTTTGTTCAACTAACGATAATCAATGCACATTCTCATTGTACCGTCTTTCTTTTTCACAAATAGAGCATGAGCACCCCAAGTTGAGAAACTCAGTCTTGCAAATCCTCTATCGGTCAACTCTAGCAATCTAGACTTTAATTCTTTTAACTCTGTTGGAACCATTCTATACGGAGCTATCGATATCGGAGTAGTTCCCGATACTAGTTCAATGCCAAATTCAATTTCTAAAATCAGAGGTAATCTCAGAAGTTCTTCAGGAAATACATCAGGGAATTCACAGACAACATGTACTGATTAAACTTTCTTTTCTCTTACTTTAGAATCGATCACATTGGCAAAGTAGGCTTCACAACCCTTTTTTAAAATACTTAGAGCTTTCATCGAAGATATCACAGGCGAAAACCCATTTAAGTCACTAGATTCAATTCGGACTATTTCATTATTCTTGCATCTCAAATCAATAGTCTCTCATTTGCAATTCACAATAGCATCGTGCAAAGTTAACCTATCTATATCCAAAATTATATTGAACTCGTCAAAGGGTAATAACATCAAATCATCCAGAAGATAAATGTCTCGAAACATTAATGGAAAATTCTTATAGACTTTATCAACCAAAACACATCTGCCTAAGGGGTTCGTGTAACGCCCCAGAACTTGGGCCTAGAAGAAAAGGACTTCGCATCCCGGAGGAATTGGAATTTAGTTGTGCAAGTGAATGACACAATTAAATGTCTACTTTAGTGGTTAATGGCCCTAAGAAGTGTTGGAGAAATCTTGGGTTCAAACTTGGGCTTTAGCAAAAATTTTAGTTTTAAGTGAATAAAACCCTGGATACTTGGATGAAGGCCTTTTAAATTATTATGTTAAATAAATGACACAAGGAAGCATGTGGTCTGGTGGTTGTGGTGTCATTAAGATTGCAAGGGAGCCTGGGTTCAAGTCTTGGCTCTTGCAATTTATTTTAATTTTTGCTCTCAAGTGAATCTAAACGTTGGTATGTAGGGCTTATATTTTATTATGACTGATTGATGACACAAGTGAGCTTGTGGCCTAGTGGTGGTGGCATGGCATGATTATTGTGAGAGCAAGGGTTTGAATCCCATGGCAAGCAAGGAGTAATTATTTTGCTATCAGGGGACGACAAGAGTTAGTGTTGGATTTGAACTCTAGTGATGGAAAATTTGAATTGGTCTTGTGGTTGGTTGTGGAGGATATCAGAGAGAGATAAAGGGAGAGAATCAATGAGATTTTCAAGGAGTTTGAGTGGAGAAGAGTTGTAGCCGAAATGGGCAGCTTGATGATGCAAAATTCAGCCAAGGGGTTTGAGGGTATGCATTTTTGACAAATAGTATTGAGTAGTGGCCGAATTACCTTTTAGGCATTTTGGGGTTCTCCATTTTTAGCTTCTTTTTTCTCTAGTGCCGACTTCCTTGGCTATCATTTTTGTTTCTTCGGGATTTGTATAGTGCAAGTCTTTTGTGTCAACATACCGAATATCTTGTGTTGTTCTACTCAAACCTTTTTCCTCTCTCCTTTGTTTCTAAAGCTGCCGAATCTCTCATTGGCCAAATATTGACTACCTATTCTTTTGTTTCTAGCCGAACCTATTACTCTTTTGTCTTCAATATTTCTTCTTTTGTTTTTAAAGTTTGTTTAGGCTGAACACAATTACTTCTTTCTCTTTTATTGTTTCTTTTCTCTTCAAGAAAGCTGAATACTCTGCATTCCTAACCGTTGCTTCATCTCTTCGATTTTTGGGTAAGTGGTTACTCTAGCCAAAACTTGGGTGGCTCCTATTTTCATGCTCGGTTTTCGGTATCTCTTGGGCCGAAAGGCTATCTTCTTTTTGTTTGTCGTATGAATAAGTTCATCTAACACATTTCTTCCTCGTTCGAATAATGCTAGGGATTCATTCTCCTTAACCAGGGTGTAGGCTGATTACCTTTCTTCTGCAAGGGATCTTTCGATTTGTGGTAAGTGTTTTTTGCATAGCATAAATGTATTCTTTTGGGATTATAGATTCATATAAGACGATTCACAGTTCTTGTGAAGGTTATAGCATTAAAGAGAGTACGGGTTTTTAAGGGCTGGAAGTGGCTGCAGTTGTTGACTGGTAAGTAGCATTAGTTTGTTAAAACGTTTTCAATATTATGGTGATAGATTAATGAGGGGCTGAGGCTATTGATGGGGTTGTTGTTATCATAGGTGCTTAATCTTGGAGGATGTTCAACTACAATCCATAACAAGTGTGTAACGGCGTACCGTGAATCGTTACTGTCAGGAAATCGAAATAGGTGTGCAATCGGACCCCCTTGGTTAACTGCAAATCTGCAAAAGCTGGAAAGTCGAAAAGCCAAAATGTCAACATTTGAGGCCTCGCAAGCGTGTGATCACTTGTGGGGTATACCGAGCCCACAAATCATGGGCGATAGACTGTAAAGGCTTCTACGTGTATTTTCGTAGACTGGGGTCGTTGTGGGCCTCGATGGGCCAAAATGGGCCGTAGGGCCCCATGGCCTCGTGGGCTCTACACGGGAAAAGTCCACGGTAAGTGACTTTTAATGAACCAAACTATGAGGTACACATAGTCGTATCAAAATTTGGGCTAAATGGGCCACACGAGTGTGTGGGCCCACTTGGGCAGAGTAATAGGCCTTAGGCTCATTCATATCGTTATGTCTGTTTAGGTTACTTAAGTCGCTTGAGGTGATGGTGGACCTTCTGTTGGGTCGTTAAGACCTCGTTTGTAAAATTACCAAAATACCCCTAGTTGGTAAAATTACCAAAATACCTTTGTACTGTAAAATGATCGTAATACCCCTGTATGGTAGAATGACGATTATGCCTTTATGTTTTGTATGACTGATGTGCTTATGATTTACATATATAATTGTACTGAGTATGACTTTGCATACACATAATATTTATGACATGACATACTGCATGGGGTTGGGTTATTATTGATGGAGGAAGTGTACGGCCTGTAGTTGTTCTGTGCAAGGCTTTCAGCCTTTCTATGATACTTATGGCTTATAGTTGTTCTGTTAACTAGCAACGTTGTTGTGATATTTACGACCTTTAGTCGTTTTGTCTACGCTGTTGAGCCGTTCTGTCTATGGAGTGCCGCAACCGGTGTTAAGCTTGGTGTGTTGGCTAGGTGGGTCGATTTTATCCCCACATGGTGTGTTGGTTGGACTGGGCTGGGAATCTGTCTACATATCTGCATCTGATACTAATTCTGTATTGGGCTTAGGCCCACCTGACTCTGTTAATGGGCTAAGGCCCACTTGATACTGTTTCTGTGATGGGCTCAGGCCTAGTCTGTTTCTGCATACTGTATATCTGACTGTTTGCATTTTTAAGGTATTACACACTGTGTTTTCACAAACTCACTCTTTCTGACTAACTGTGCAGGTAATACCTAGCCTTAGACAATTTGGAGTCGTGAGGGACTCGAAGGTGGCCACACGATTGCAGTGGATCTGCAACTTGTCTTTATTTATTTTAAATTTCATATTGGGTTTTTGATTATGTAATAAGGCCATTGTGGGTTTAAGTTTTAATTAGGCCTTTGATTTCTTATATTAGACCGCTAGTCTAGGAAAACTCAAGTTTTCAAATTATTCACGGTTTTTTGAAGAACACGAGCTTAAAACAATAAAGTTCTCAAAAGAGCTTCCGCAATTTAAGTTGAATTAATATTCCAAAGGCAAATATTTTGGCAAACGTTTGTGATGAGATGATTTTCTAACCCCGTACAAAAGGTTTTAATTTTAGGAATAAACTTTTAACGACAACTCGATTTTTGAACGACGCTTTGATGCAACATGCTTGATTCGGCCATAAGGTCTAGGCCGGGTTTGGGGTGTTACAGTTCGATACTCTAATTACAAATTTAGTAGACTCTACAGGAAAAGTCTTACTGTTCACTAAGTCCATGCATATATAAGAATGCATTGATCCTGGATCTATCAATGCAATCACATAAGTATCGTAAAAGGTAAAAGTACCCGTTATAACATCTAGAGATGAAGCTTCCTCACAAGCACGAATGGCATAGGCTCTGGTAGGTGCGCGAGCCTCAGATTGAACAATAGTTTCTTTAGTCCCTCTTTGACTACCACTCAGATTTTTCGTATTTCTAAGAGGTCTACCTCTAGCTGAAGTGTTACTCGGTCTTAGATTTTGCACAATCTCTTGCTCAACAGACTCGGGACAATCACGGATAGAATGATCTAAAGATCCACATTTAAAACAAGCCCGATCATACAGTCTATAATTTTCAGGTTGTCTTTTACCACAGTGTTTGCACTCAGGTCGATCGAATCGGACATTTCTAGCACTAGCAACAGAAGCAGCTGGAGCTCTGAAGCTCAAATATGATCTTGCACGATCTCTACTCGGATGTCCCCCATTAGCCTTTGAACGACTATAATCGTCTCGGAATTTCTTTGACATAGACTGAAATAATTTACTTGTAGATCTCTTTCTGAGTCAGCTTTTATTTTCTCTTTCCCGAGTTTTTCAACTTTACATGCTCACTCAACAAGCACAATAAACTATTTTATTTCTAAAATCCCGAATAACAATTTGATGTCTTCATTAAAACCATCCTCGAATCTCTTGCACATGATTGCTTCAGTCAAAGCACATTCTCGTGCATACTGGCTCAATCTCACAAATTCTCGCTCGTATTCTGTAACACCTTGTTTTAGATTAAGAAACTCTTTACGTTTCTGATCGATGAATCCCTGACTGATGTATTTCTTTTGGAATTTAACTTGAAAGAAATCCCAGGTAACTCGTTCTCTCGGAACTACATATATTAATGTCTTCCACCAATGATACGCCGTATCTCTCAAAAGTGAAACAGTACATTTTATGCATTCATCCGGAGTCAATGACAATTCATCGAACACTCTTATTGTATTCTCTAACTAGAACTCGGCTCTCTCAGCATCATCATTAGTAGTAGCACAGTATTCTTTGGCCCCATATTTTCTAATTTTATCGACTGGAGGCTTATTCAACTCAAATCGAATTAGCTTGTGGCATAACAAGAACTTGCAGAGGATTAACTGGGGGTGAAGGTTGTGGCATAGCCGGATTAGTTTTGATATATTGCGTGAACCAATCGTTCATCATTTGATAAAAGGCTTGCTTAGCCTCCTGTCATGACTGCTAGTAGCAAGTCTAGAGTCGGATGGCTCTGTCCCTTATGTGGGAGCAAGTGCATTACTCTCGACATCATTAGCTACGGCTCGTTTGAGATCCATTTACTATATAAAAGCATATTTTCATTGTCAAGATTCATCACACTATCCAATTCATAAATATGGCATGTATAGCTAGACTTACATACGCTACGTTAGTCCTAGAATCGACTAAACTGTAGCTCTGATACCAATAAAATGTAACACACTTAGCCTGTATCTGTCACCGGACTAAGGTTAAGAGACATTACTGGACATATCGAGACATTTCGTATTCATTACACAATTATCATAGTATCATAGTCACGCATCATTACAGAGTCCCTTATATAGGTCAACAAGACCTTAAACATGCTTTAGAAAAGGCTCGAGAATAAACTAAACGCATACAAAATTTTTTGAAGCTTAAACATTTTTCAAAGTTATAAAGGTCACACACACATGTGAGTAGGCCGTGTGTCTCACACGGCATTAGACAATAGGGCATACATACTGACTTGTCTGCACGGATTACACACCCATTTTCAGTTTCATCACGCGAATAAATCAAAATGTCATAAATGAATACGACATACGGCCTGAAAATTTTGTTCATCAAATCCATAAAAACAATAGGTGCATTTGTTAATCCGAAAAGCATAACTAGAAACTCATAATGTCCGTACCTCGTTCTGAATGCAATTTTCGGAATGTCTAAATCTTTTACTCGCAACTGATAGTAACCCGACCTTAGATCTATCTTTGAAAACACGGTAGCTCCTTTCAATTGATCAAACAAATCGTCAATTTTGGGCATAGGATATTTATTCTTGATAGTTACTTTGCTCAACTGACGATAATCAATGCACATTCTCATTGTGCCGTCTTTCTTTTTCACGAACAGAGTAGGAGCACCCAAAGGTGAGAAACTCAATCTTGCAATTCCTCATCGGTCAACTCTTGCAATCGAGACTTTAACTCTTTTAACTCTGTCAGAGCATTCTGTACGGAGCTATCAATATCGGAGTAGTTCCCGGTACTAATTCAATGCCAAATTCAATTTCTCAAATCAAAGGTAATCCCGAAAGTTCTTTAGGAAATACATCAAGGAATTCACAGACAACAGGCACTGATTAAACTTTCTTTTCTGTTACTTTAGAATCGATCACATAGAAAAAGTAGGCTTCACAACCTTTTTTCACAATACTCAGAGCTTTCATCGGAGATATCACAGCCGACAACCCATTTAAGTCGCTAGATTCAATTCAGACTATTTCATTATTCTTACATCTCAAATCAGTAGTCTCCCATTTGCAATTCACAATAGCATCGTGCAAAGTTAACCAATCCATACCCGAAGTTATATTGAACTCGTCAAAGGGTAATAACATCAGATCATCTAGAAAACAAATGTCTTGAAACATTAACGGACAATTCTTGCTGACTTTATCAACCAAAACACATCTGCCTAAGGGGTTCGATACTCTAATTACAAATACAGTAGACTTTATAGGCAAATTCTTACTGTTCACTAAGTTCATGCATATATAAGAATGCGTTGATCCTGGATCTATCAATGCAATCACATAATTATCGTGAAGAATAAAGTACTCGTTATAATATCTGGAGATGAAGCTTCCTCACTAGCACGAAAGGCATAGGCTCTGGCAGGTGCGCGAGCCTCGGATCGAACAGCGGTGTCTTTAGTCCCTCTTTGACTGCTACTCACATTTCCCATATTTTTAGGAGGTCTACCTCTAGCTGAAGTGTTACTCGGTCCTGGATTTTGCACAATCTCTTGCTTAACAGACTCGAGCAATCACAGATAAAATAATCTAAATATCCACATTTAAAACAAGCCTGATCATACAGTCTACAATTTTCGGGTTGTCTTTTACCACAGTGTTTGCACTCAGGTCGATCGAATCAGACATTTCCAACACTAGCAACAGAAGTAGCTGGAGCTCTGAAGCTTGAATGTGATCTTGCATGATCTCTACTCAAATGTCCCACATTAGCCTTTGAATGACTATAATCGTCTCAGAATTTCTTTGACATAGACTGAAATGATTTACTTGTAGATCTCTTTCTCACATCTCTAGCTTCTGAGTCAGCTTTTATTTTCTCTTTCCCGGGTTTTTCAGCTTTACATGCTCACTCAACAAGCATAATAAACTCTTTTATTTCTAAAATCCCCGACTAACAATTTGATGTCTTCATTAAAACCATCCTCGAATCTCTTGTACATGATTGCTTCAGTCGAGACACATTCTCATGCATACTGGCTCAATCTCACAAATTCTCGCTCGTATTCTGTAACACCTTATTTTAGCTTAAGAAACTCTTTACGTTTTTTATCGATGAATCTCTAACTAATGTATTCTTTCGGAATTCAGCTTGAAAGAAATCCCAGGTAACTCATTCTCTCGGAACCACATATATTAATGTCTTCCACCAATGATACGTCATATCTCTCAAAAGTGAAATGACACATTTTGTGGATTCGTCCGGAGTCAATGACAATTCATCGAACACTCGTATTGTATTCTCTAACTAGAACTCGGCTCTCTCAGCATCATCATTAGTAGTAGCACAGAATTCTTTGACCCCATATTTTCTAATTTTATCGACCGGAGGCTTATTCAACTCAATCAGATTAGCTTGTGGCATAACAGGAACTTGCGGAGGATTAACTGGGGGTGAAGGTTGTGGCACAGCCGGATTAGTTCTGATATATTGTGTGAACCAATCGTTCATCATTTGATAAAAGGCTTGCTTAGCCTCCCCGTCATGACTACTAGTAGCAAGTCTAGAGTCGGATAGCACTGTCCCTTACGCGGGAGTAGGCGCATTACTCTCAACATCATCAGCTATGGCTCGTTTGAGATCCATTTACTATATAAAAGCATATTTTCATTGTCAGGATTCATCACACTATCCAGTTCATAAATATGGCATGTATAGCTAGACTTACATACACTACGTTAGTCCTAGAATCGACTAAACCGTAGCTCTGATACCAATAAAATGTAACACCCCTAACCCGTATCTGTCATCAGACTAGGGTTAAGAGACATTACCAGACATGTCGAAACATTTCGCATTCATTACACAATCATCATAGTATCATAGTCACGCATCATTACAGAGTCCCTTATATAGGTCAACAAGACCTTAAACATGCTTTAGAAAAGGGTCGAGACTAAACTGAATGCACACAAAATTTTTTGAAACTTAAACATTTTTCAAAGCTATAAAGGTCACACACCCATGTGAGTAGGCCGTGTACCTCAAACGGCATTAGACACGCCCGTGTGTCTAGGTCGTGGCAAAACAAGGCTTACATACTGACTTGTCCACACAGCCATAAGACACACCCGTGTGCCAAGCCGTGTGAAAATTAGGGAGGCTACTGAGTTGGTTCACACGGCCGACCACACGCCCATGTGCCAGCCGATGTGTCACACACGACCGCTAGACACGCCCTTGTGTCTAGGCCGTGTCAAAACTGTAGGGTATACTGACTTTAAATCGTAAGGTACCCCAAGGGACACACGGCCATGTAACATACCTGTATGTCGCACACCGCTGAAACACAAGCCCGTGTCTCTTCCCGTGTAGACAAAAATAAGCCATTTACAAGGCCAACTTGCCACCCTAATTTTGGGTCCTCCCTACATGATCCAAACCAAACATTTTATACCAAATTCTCAACCGATTCACAACTAAAACATATATCATTCATGTCATTTCATTAACAAACAAAGTTAATCCTTTTTAACCAATTCAAAACATACCAAAAGTCATAAAGCAAACCCATTCATTCTAACATATCCTTATCTCAATATTTCACATCTAATCTCATGCCAAAATCATACCATTTCTATAACTAAATCACATTACCAACTTACCAAATTGACCATTTCTCACTAGGTCATATATATATACACCAGACATATCATTTTTACATCACATATCACATATCAAAATCAAACCATAATCTAGCCATATCACATGGCATGATATATACATTACAAAACATATTCAAATACTTGTAGCCTATACATGCCATACTTTAATATATACATTTTCAAAAGGTACCAAAATAGAGTTCGATAGTGTGGTGATGATTCTCAATGATCCCCGAGCTCCTAGTTGCTTCGATATCTAAAAACAATGAAAACATACACAACGTAAGCTTTCAAAAGCTTAGTAAGCCATCTACAAATAAACTCATCACATAACACATTTCTAAACCATTTCATTCAAGTAGTTCATGGCAAAACATAACCACATACCCATAATTCTCATAGAACTCAATTATTCATAAGTCACTTACACATAACACATTTCATACTCATATGATTCATACATATTTCATATGTCCACATATAAACATATACTTGCCTTTCATTCTCAATCATAATATACATTTCATACGTACCTGAATTTGGACACACATTCTCATATTCATTTATTTTTCAGAATGTCTGTTTAACCGTTCGGAATCAATAAGGATACTAAGATAGCTCAGAAAGCTCATAAAATGCCAACGTCCCAGACATGGTCTTACATGTAATCAAATATCAATGCCACTGTCCCAGACAGGGTCTTACACGAAATCAAATACAATGCCGATGTCCCAGACATGGTCTTACACGTAAATCATAAGTCAATGCCAACATCCCATACGTGGTCTTACTCGAAAAAACATATCGGATCCTATGTCATGACATATGTATCGTAACTACTCTTATGGTTCTTATGGAGCTTATCGGACGTCGAAACACTATCGATGCTTTCACAATTTCACATATTCATCTTCCAAGCCATTCATTTCATTTCAATGGCATATAAGTAGAAATAAATTGATTCAAGCACATTTATTTGTATAATAACTTACCTCGTATGGATTTGAACGAACGGAGTCGACTATTCGACGACTTTCGATTTCCCCCGATCTAATTCCATTTTCTTTTGTTCTTGATCTATATAAATTCAAATTTAACTCTTTTATTTACCAAATCATTCAATTCAATCCATATATACATATTTAGAGAATTTTACAAATTAGCCCTCACATTTTCACATTTTAACACTTTAGTCCCTAATCACAAAAATCACAAAATATACAAAATTTCCATATACCCATGCTTAGCGAAATTTTCATGTAGTTCATACAAGTTTATATATTTCATTTATTTCACATTTTAGTCCCTCAATTTTCCATTTTCACAATTTAGCCCAAATTATTCAAATTCATCAAAAATTCAAAGACAAAGTATATTTATCTATCACATATCTTTCATTTTTCATCATTTAACAACACAAAGCTCACAGCTTCATCAATAGCTCAACTCAAAATCATGAACAAAATCAGAAATTGAGATATGGGCTTAGTAAAACACAAAGCAATGATCACAAAAATGTAGAAATCATCAAAAATTGAGCAAAATACATACCTAAGTCAAAGAAAACATTGGCCAAACCCTAGCTTGTATTTTTCTTTCCTTTTCCTTGATAATTTTGGCAAACATGGATGAATGAAACATAAATTTCATGTTTTCTTTTATTAAATACTTAATAATACATCATTTACCATTTTGCCCATAATTAATAAACATTTAAAACATTAATGTATAAGGCCATAAATGTCCACTTACCTTGTAAATGGCATATTGATAACATAAGGACCTCTCAATTAAAGAGACATAACAATTAAGCACCTTAACAAATAGAAGTCCACTTTTACATTTTACGCGATTAGGTCCTTTTATCAAATTAGGCATACAAACGATCAAATTTTCATATGGAATTTTCACACATACTAATTCACATATAATAAGCATGGAAAATAATATAAAAGTATTTTTTTGACTAGGATTTGTGGTCCTGAAACCACTTTTCTGACTAGGGTCTAAACTGAGTTGTTACAATCAAAGTACTTGTATGATCTATTGATGGATTCCTACAGGTGAAACTCTTAATATTTGTATACTTTGTAATGCATTGAACTTAGATGTTGTGATCAAAAGTGGTAAGTCAACTACTCATCATGTTGAGATTGTTTATAAGTATGAAATGCCTAAGTCGTATGCTCCGAAGTCAATACTTGTATCATATTTGCTCAAGGGTCACCATTTTAATATCATTGTTTATGTTGCTTAAGGACAAGCAATGACTTAAGTGTGGGGAAGTTTGATCTATCATAATTTGGAGTAGCAAATTAAATTAGATTTCGCAGTTAAGGAGCCTGAATACAAGCATTTCTGTTATATTTTAATTAAGTTTCTTTAGTTTTACTTATATCTAAGAAAATTTGCCAATTGAGTCTTTTATTGACCTTAAGGGCTGAATAAGGCCTAAGGGTGAGCTAACGTACTTTTTAAGTGTGTAGCAAACCATTAGAAGGTGCACTAAATGAATACTGGATGTTATTTCGCAACATGGATGACTTGATGTCGCAACATAGGGAACAAAATAAAAACTCAACTCTACTTTCAATGTTGTGACACAAACTGAGGGTGTCGTGACATACACCTAAAGATGGCTGCAGAGGAGCATACTAGTTGCTATGTCATGACACAGGTCCTAGTGTGTTATGACATTGACTCTGTGACAAAAACTAAACATGAAGCAGGGACGTTTTGGTTTGCCCAATCAAACTTTAAAGCTCGGGAATGTTAGGCTACCTAGGGTTAAGGAAAATAGCCACTTGAAGGCTATAAATAGCCTCATTTGTCACCTCTTAAAGACATTATTCCTTTAGCTTAGATTCTTTGTGTAAAATTTAGTTTAGTATTTTCTATCATTCTTGGGTTTTAGTTTTATTTAGTTGTTCTTATCGATTTCAAGAGATCTGGATTGTGGAATCATTCAACTCTGTGGGTTGGTGCTTCATCTCAATATAATCAGGCTCTTTCATTTACTTTGTCTTTTCGATTTAATTAGCATGCTTTTTTCTGTACATCGATTATATATTGTTTATAAATGCCATGAGGAACTAATCCTTCTATGGGGGATTAATGGGTAGATGTAAGATATGTTAACTATTTTGTAGGGTTACTCAACTGATCAACTATTTGGGAAAGGAAGAACGTGAAACAAACCCTAGGCCTCCCAACCCTAAGAAGTCATCAAGGTGGGAATTAACACAAAATTAGTATTACCTATTCGTGAACACCTTAAGCCCAAACCAGTCTGGACTACGAGGTCAGAAGGTAAGTGGTTCTTGTTGACTCATTGTGTTAGTGGAAGATCAGAAGATCTTGCTAGGGTAGTGACTAGTTGATTGACGAGGAAACCCGAAATGATAGTTGATGGAGAATATCGAAGTGAGTTAATCACCCATAATCAGATTTGATTTATTCTTCCTTTTTGATCTCTTGAGTTTTATCTTTTTATGTTATTTTGTCTTATAACTATTATTATAAAAACCCCAAAAATCCTTTATTTTCTATTCTTTGTACTATAACTAATTAAAATTACTAATTATATCTTTTAGTGCTTAGGTTAAAATTGATCTAGCATTTTCCTCCCTTTGGTACGATCCTCGGAGTACTCACCTACTTCGCTATAAAACTATATTACAACTCGACCTGTATTCTTGCAGATACTACCTTGTCTATCTATCTTTTAATTGCAATATTCACACTCTAGGCATTAGTATGTCCAAAGGCGGTCAAGTTGCTCCCTAAGGTTAATAAAATACTCAATTTGCACATTTTATTCACTAATTAAAAATGTATGAAAACATAATTCAAACCTACTGAAAATGCTTGTTTTCAAGCTCCTAAAGTGGGATAATTATTTTAGTTTGCTACACAGAATTACGAAAAATCAAAGTCCTCCACACTTAAGTCATTGCTTGTCCTCAAGCAACATAAACATAAGCAAGAAATACAAATGATGACCTTTAAGAAAATATGATACAAGTATTGAGTTTGGAGCACATGACTTGAGCATTTCACATTCACTAACAACTTTATAATGATGAATAACTGATTTACCACTTTTGACCACAAACATCTAAGCTCAGTATGTTACAAAGTATACAAGCATTAAGGGTCTCACCTATAGGGATCCATCAATAAATCATACAAGTAATTTGATTATCTGAGTAGAATACAAATAGTCGTTTATGCATATGTTTAGTATGATGTCCATTCATGTATAAGGATATTTAGGTCACATAGGACTTTTCGGGTTGTAACATTCCGAGGCTTAAGACAGGTATGTATTTTAAAGATAGTAAGCATCAAGAGAGTCGCAAACATGAAAATAGTTTGGCACATCGCATTGATCCCTATTCTTTCCCCATAGTGACCTGTACCCACTCACCACCTTATTTCTCCTTCTCTCACCTTCCTCATCTATCCATATATAGGAAATCATTGCATGACATAGTAACTATGGCTAGCCTACGAGTTTCTGTGCAATAATGACGAGTTTCTCTTTCTTTTGTGACTTTATCTCTTTCTTTTTCAACTCATCTCACTTAAGAATACTCTTTTTTGAGAACTTTTTCTACTCATATTACTTTTTCTTTTTGAGTATTTCTTTTGTTTTGCACTTTCAAGTTAACCTAGGGTTCCAATATCACACTAATCTTTCCTATTTCACTATATTTTTACAAACTCCACCGTGATGTATCTACTTAACCCTCAATACATATGGCCAGACATATATAGTCGTGCAGCACAAGACCAAAGAAAAAGAGGAAAATACAAATTATCATCTTTAGGCTTGGGGTTTGTAATAAGGTTCATCAAGAAGTGTTAATAGGCTCAAAAATTGGTACTAAAGGTGAACATGAATAGGTCAGATTTTTAGCTCTAAATGTGTTCCAACAATGCCTTAGGTCATCCCTGAATATCTCAATATGTACAAATTTAATCAACTAAAAAAACTCAAATTCAATCATTTATCATTCATACTAGCATGCTCGTTTCCTTGTATTTTCTATATCATTTGGTACAATTGATTACTTAATACCTATTTATAGTGTAACATATAGAACTTAGTAGTCTAATAATAAAAAATTTAAAATCACCTACCATCATGCCAATTTTTTTTGTGAACAATGCTCCTAACCAATCACTTGTATTTCTACAAACTCAAGCACACCAAAGACAAGAAAAATCCAAGAAAAATGTAGAAATTGAAAACAAATAAACAAGTTTTCGATGTTACCCCCCACACTTTAGTTGACACATTGGCCTCAATGTGTACCCCATAAAAAGATAAGGAAAGAAGTTAGCCGATTGATCGTGGTCGCTCTAACGGCTAATGGTGGGTGCTTCTCCCTTTGATTGTGTAAAGCTCGAATTGTTTGTGTCTCTTTCGTGTTAGGTTTCTACATAGAAAATGAAATGCAATATAACTAAAAATCTACTATTAATCCTACTCCTACAGAGTGTAAATCAAAATTAGGAAAAAATTAATACAAGTATTTAATAATGAAATTAAATTTATTCAATCTTTTTCTTCAAAATCTATCTTCTCGCTTTTTTCATCCTCTTCATTCTCTCATTCCTCTTCGGTTTCACGCCTCTCTTCTTCCTATTCCAGATTTGTTGGCCCAAACATGTCAAGTGTATAATTAGGGACCCGGATGTTGTTTTGCCAAGCAAATTATTGAAAAAGTGGTCTCGACTCTTGTATCCGCTGAATCGTCCAATCTAACTTTGGATCACTACTCTCACCAACTTCTTGCTAAGGTCATGCCAACCTTTGTGAAGAAGATGGTGTAGTTGTCAATTCGTGTTGTTGCTTGTTCCAATCTTTTATCTGTTTAGCTCATAGTTCTATAAATTGTTGGAACATTCACCCCGATAATACTTTGGGAAGGTTTCAAAGGCTACTTAGTAGATGTCATAGATACACCCACCATTTTGCATAAAGTCGTCACTAGATAGAGAAAAAAAAACTCCCACCTTCTGGCCACTAATGCATCTCTTCATGTTCTAATGGATCCATTTGCCAATACACACATGTTTTTTCTACAATACTGCATATAGTAAAACTGCTCAAATGGTATTAACATTAGAAACATTTAAACCAGATACTATTTGTGTGCACACAAATTGAATCCATATTTTAGCCTCTGGAAACATAATAGCTTGATGAAAGAACATAAGAACATTGGTACCTAAGTGATATTTCCATTCACCCCTTCCTTCAGTTAAAAAGTTTATAATGTTATCCATATCTATATCCTAGAAATATTCTAAATTAGTTTCATCAATAAAATTATTTTCATAGTATGGAGCATTATAAAAGTCTTAAATAATTTGAGGGGTTACGTACATATTTTTCCCTCGCACAAGTACTATATCCCATTTATGGCCTTCAGTGTTCCTAGACTCTTGATCCCTTAATGTTGCATAAAATTCATGGACTACAAAGACCACAAAACTATCTTTGGGGATCGTCTAAAAATGTTCCCACCTATGATATCTGACTAAAGGCCATATTTCCTTACACAAAATCATGGACGGATCAATCCCCTCTCTTGGATAAAGGCTTTTCCTTGAAGTTCAATAAAATATTTTTCAATATCCGGGTTTGAAAAATTAGAGGGATTTGGAACCGTCGCTGGTTATGGCTCATTATTTCGTCTAACTTTTCTAGGAGGCAAGGTGTTTGGGTTTTGACTCACTAATGAAATATCAAGCAGATAAATCTAGTGAAACAATAAAAGTTTAGAAACCCTTAACCTTATATATATCATTGGATTCCTTGTCACACTTTATTTTCTCGTTGTTCCTTAGAGTGATTCAGTTCTTGCCCTTCACAAGTAAGATTGAAAGAAGCAATTTTTCCAAAAAAATCAAAAAGAAAAAGGAAAGAATGAGGTTTTAAGGTTTAAGGTATTTAGGGAGATTTAACAGAGGTAAAGGGTGTTTAAATAAGAGTTAATGTGTTTTTAGGTTAAGAAACAAGTGTTTTGAGGGTTTAAAATTAGGTAAATTAAGGGTTAAGCTGTCGGGTTGCCGAAATGGGTCAAGTTTACCCTGTAGATAAATTACAATGATGTCGTAATACAGAGGTTTTGTATTGTAACATCCCTGGCATTTTGACGTTGCCACAACTCAGGGTTCGATGTCGCAACCCACTCTAGATTTTTAGATTTTTGAGTAAACTGATGGTGGTGTTACGAAACCTAAGGTCAATGTCACGACATCAAAAGAATTTTCTCGATTTTAAAAGCTGCCTTCAGTGTTACGATACAGGATTCCTGTGTTACTACACAGGCTCTGTTCTAATTCAAAACTCTATTTTCCAGAGTGCTATGGTTTCTTATAAAACATAAATTTAATGTGAATTAAAATCTATACTAAAGAGTTAGCTAAATATACAATATTTTACAAATGTTAAGCATTAGGTCAAATATTTTAAGTCTTACTGTTAGGTCCGTCCGACAGTATCATCAGTTCACCAATGGGTGATTCTTCCATTTTATCAATATTAGTCCATCGTCCATCATGCCATTCAACTTGTGCCCACTTATCCCTTTCCTTAAACCTATTTATTCTTTCTGCATCATAAAAGGAGGTATGTCCCTTGACTCGGGAATGTTAGAAATAAATAATTTTTTGCACTGCTCTACCAACTTCCTCCTAACTTTCTGGCTTGGTTGATGGCCACATTTAAAAGTTTCAGTCTCACCATTGATTTTTATAGTTATTTCATTTTTCTCTAAATCAATGGTTGACCTAGAAGTGGCCAGGAAAGGTCTACCTAATAAGATCAGTATCTCACGATCTTCTTCAAAATCAAGCACCCCAAAATCTGTTGGGATAATGAAATTGCACACTTTGACTAACACATCTTCTAATACACCTCTTGGATGAACTGAAGATCTATCGGCCAATTGTAGCGTTATATACATATTTTTAAGATCTCTTAACCCGAGTTTTTTAAAGGCACATAAAGGCATTAAATTAATACTAGATCCTAAATCACATAGAGCTCTATTAAAATAAATGCTACCTATCTTTTTGGGAATAGTAAAACTTCTTGAATCTTTTAATTTTTGGGTAACCCATCTTGAGATAATAACACTACACGAAGCTTTTATACTAACTTGTTCACCTACCTTAATTTTCCTACGTTTAGACATAATTTCCTTTAAAAACTTGGTGTACTTAGGAACTTTCTCTATTAGTTCAATTAAAGGTAGGTTAACATTTAATATCAAGAAACTTACAAATTCATCTTCATCTCACTTTTTTCTTTCCTCCAGTCTCGAAGGGAATGGGAATTATGTACTGGCAGGATATTTAGTTATTTTCTTCTCTACCTCTATTGTCGATGTGGTTACCTCCTTTGGCTCATTTGATCCTCAAATTTAGTCAATGTTCTTGTTGAATTGGTGCACTCAAACTTCACTTGCTTGACATCCATTTTCATTGACTGCATTTCTCCCTTGATTCTATCTAGACTTTGATCACATGCAGTATGGTCACTTAGGTTGACCCTATCCTAAAATTTTTGCAAATAAGGAGGTTGATAGTTAGTATTTTTAGCTTGATTTAAGTTGTTACCTCCTCCTTGATTTCCTCACCATCATAGGTTTGGGTGATCCCTCCGGTCGGGGTTATACGTATTCGAATAAGGGTTTACATCATCGGTAGGATTATTTGTAACCACCCATTTTGCAGTGGTGTCGAAAATAATGGTTTCAAGACCAGAAATCTGATGTGTAAGTTCATATAATTAGTATTTAAATTATATGAATTAATAATATTTTTTTAAAATTTTGATTGGATAAATTTTAAATAACTGAATTAGCGGTTAGTATAAGTTTAGTCCAAAGTCAAGTGGTTTTTAAAAATGAGGCATTGAAACCTTATTTCTGTAATTTTAGGTCGTAAATATTTTTATTAAATATTTATAGTCATATTATAGGTATATTGAAGTCTGGTCCAAAAATTTTAGTAATTTGATAGTTAATTAGGGTAAAAGGATTAAATTATAAAAGATGTAAAAGTTAATCGCTATAGATTTAAAATGCAAAAGGAATCAAAATGGTGATTAAACCATGGTAAAAAAAGGTCCAAGTAGTGGTGACCTCATTAAATCCACTAGCTTTCTGGCTATTTTCTCATTTAGTCCTAATTAGTAAGGTTAAATTGAACTTAAGTTTGTTTAGTTCAAAATTTGAAATATTTGATGGACCAATCGTGCAATTAAACCTTTCTTAGATGGTAATTATACCATATACTTATATTATGGACGTTTATGGACATGTTTTAATGGTTTTATAAGTTATAATTTAAAGGTTAAAATTGTAAGTAATTAATTGGTAAGTTAAAATTAGAAAATTAAAGGTTGATATCATCTTTTTCCTTTCTTTTTCTTGTAGTGAGAACCGGTTGGCCATTGTTAGGGCCTGAAAGCTTTGACCAAGCTTGTGTTCTTCGATTGGGTGAGTAAACCGTGCCCGTTTTTAGTAATTTTTATGTTTTTGAGCTTGTATTAGCTTAATCTAACTAACTCGAGGACTAATTTGTAAAACTATCAAAAAATTTGGATTATGCCATTGAGGAGTTTGAGTTGTTCTTAAATTTTTATGTTAGATTAAGTATATGGTTCTCAATGATGTTCAATACGGATAATAACTCTTCTTTGTAAACTTAGAAAATATTGCGATAGTTGTTTAGGCATATTTAGCATATGTCAATAGTTGAAAATGAATTTCTAAAAGTAGAATAATTGAAATATAAATGCAATTAGGCTATAGTAGCATTCTTTGAATAAATTTAGGACTTCTTGACTTAAATTCAGTATAGTAATAATGTATAATTTATGTCATGGTAAAATAATATGAATACTGCAATGTTTGAATCTCTTGAGTAGGTCAGAAATATTTTGTTTGCTCCATTATATTGTTGATCAGAAAAATGAGTTCAAATATAAATGTTTGTCTAAAAAAGAAAGGGGTATATATTTTAGGGACACCCTACTGAATTTTTAGGCTAAATTACTAAGAAGGTAGTTGGTTGCTCTACCCATCTTTTTAATTAAAAGCTTTTGTTTCATGAGTGATTTATATTCAAATTGTGACATGAGATAATACATGGCAATCTAGTGCATGCTTCATTGAGGTTGTCAAGTATAAAATCATGTGAGAATATGAATTCCCTAGAACAATTTTGTGTTGGAAACTGATATATATGAAAAAAACTGAATTTAGGAGAGAGATAACCTAGGTATATTCAGAAGAAATCTGCTATATTTTAATTGTCGAAATATTTAGAAACTCTTACCTTTAAGAAACATTTTCTGTGCTTCATTTGTTAAACAGATTTATAAGAACTATAAGCAATTTTTTCTTTGTTTCAGTAAAAGATTGCTAAGAATAGAGGTACACAGTATGCTTTTTATGATTTGGCATTATAATTGGTGATTGATTGTTTTGGAAATTCCTTGCATTCATGCATATTCATATATTATTTACTTGAGGACAAGAAATAATTAAAGTTTGGGGGTGTGATAACTTTTGAAAAGAGTTATATTTTAAGCCTCTAGATGGAATTAATTGTTTGTAATTAAGTAAATGTATCTGCATTTTTAGGATAATTTTAGAACATTGCATAACAAAGCTTTGATTGTGCTATAATGGTTATTATTTGTTACTTTTATCACTTTGGGAGTACAGGGGTGGTTTTGTGTGAACACAGGTGTAGGAAGAAGAAGAAGAAGATAAAGAAAAGGAAGAAGATGAAGAAGGAAAATAAGGAAAATAAGGAAAATGAAACATTGTCATGGAAAATGTTAAGATTGATTACCAACAGAATTTTCATCGCAATTCTGGGAAGATAACTCAGCACTCTAACCACATCTCTCAATCAATTGTGCATGTATTAGAAAAACCAACATGAAAAGAGGAATGAAAAATGTGTGCTAAGGTGGGACGGATCTACCCAATAAAAGAATGAGATGGAAGAAGAAAGGGAGGGGAATTTGCATGAGAAAAGAAAATCGATGACATCAGTTTTCTCTCTAGACAGATAAAAACTCCATTGGGAAATTCCAAAGAAAGAAGGGTAGTAGCTAAGAGAGCAGAGCACAGGTGTGAATAAAGGGAAGAGACATCTACCATGGGTTCACAAGACTAAAGATCAGAGAGGAGCTGGCGTGTAGCAAGAAATTCATGCATTTCTGCTTTATTTTCCTGATTTCTATGATTCAAACTTATTTGAGAATGTTGATAAATGATTTTATTTTGATGTTAACGTTTCCACCCATGAATTAAATCCTTTTTAGCTTGGAGTTATTTTGGGTGAATGTTTTATCACATTTAATGCCCATGATTAGAGATTGCTTACATCACTGTTTCATTCGATTTACGCTTATTTTAAATACAGGCAAGAAAGCTCTAGACATAGTTGATTGTGTGTTGTGTTCTAAAGTATTTTAAATTCTGAAAAGGTTAAATATATAGGATCTTGTATCATTTGATGCAAGCTAATACTCGATAGAATATTTGTAGCACTCTAGTCATAGATGTTTCAATTTGTATAGAGAAGAACGTTCATTATGGTTATTAATCCTGAGTTCTATAGACATACAGTAACTCAGATTTCTAGCTTAAGATATAACTATCGATAGAGGCAGATCACAGTAGTGATTCTCTGTGCAGTAGATTAGACAATATTTTTCCATGGAATTATTTTTATATGAACATTTCACCTAAATAATTCCAACCCTATTCATTCAGCAGAAAAAACACTTTTTCTTTTCTCTGTAATTTGCCATAGCATTTTATTTGCCATATCAATTCTTTTTTTTTTCTTCTCATTTGATTTCATTAATTCATTATTCAAATATCTTATTCAACTTGAAAATATTTCCTTATTCAGTATAGCCACTAGGATTATTATAACTTACTCCATTTATTGACAATTTTCGATCCCTATGGAAACGACACTTACTTATCACTTTATTACTTGAATGATGTGTATACTTGCACAATTGCATTAGTTATTTACACGCAATAGTATGCAAAATATCGATCCACTAGTTGGAGTGCAACTATAGTCGGTCTGGCCTTACCAATATCTAATCATCTAAACACAGACGTAGGCATCAGGTTAATACTTTATCCCAATTTGCATGAAGCGTTACCGCAATAAGATTCTCCAATATTGCAAGGTAAGGTGAAACTTCCTAGATCCTTCAACTTAAGAGGTAACTTGTTTTGGAAAAATAGGCTACATTATGTACTCAAGGCTACAGTTTCAAATTCCCTAAACCTTCTTTTCTTAGATAGAAATTCTTTCATAGCTTTTGCATGGTTCAACATTTACTCCAAAACTTCCACCAACGAAATGTTGATACGTAGTTGTTTCAACATATCCAAAATTCTCCTAAATTAAGTATCCTTATGTTTCTAGAGTCTTTGAGGATATGGAGGTTGTGGAACATTGGCTTGGATTGGACAACTTTTTGGAGGTAATGTCTCTGCACTTGACATAGATGTTAGATTATTAGAATTTACAAGTTTAGATTTTACCTCTTCAGAATCTACAGCATCTAGTTTTTTTTGGTGTAGGAATTTCAACTGTTTGTTGATTTTCCTTTTCCTTGACAGGCTCCTCTTCAACCTCAACTTCCTTGGGTTCTGAATTCGTAACACAATTGCCTTCCAGTGTTCCTTACCCATTCTCCTTGGATTTTCCATGTCACTAGGCAAGGCACCTTGCGATCTATTACGAAGTTCTGTAGCTAACTGACCCATTTAAGTTTCCAAACTTTTTAGTGTTTTTGCTTGAATTTGGATTAAGGCATCATTCTTCACCATGAATGCCTTTAACAAATTCTCTAAACTATTAGATGATTTAACTTATGGTGGGTTCTGAACTTGTTGCTTGAACCCGAGAGGTTGATTTGCTCTATGCTGCATGTAGTTGTTGTTTGGTCCAGCTCCTTGGTTACTTCAAGAAAAGTTAGGATGGTTACGCCATGAAAGATTATAAAAGTTAGACTATGGTCCTTGTCCACTTTTATTTTGGTGTTGATTCACTACATAATAACCAGACTCAGAATTTGATGGAAAATTCTAAAAAGAATGATTGTCTTCACAATATACACAGGAAACAACGTCAAATTGACTCGATGGTTGAGCTATAACATGATTAAAACCGTTATTAGTAAACTGTTTCAATATTGAAGAGATAGAAGATACCTGAGCTAAGAGTGAAGTAAGGGCATCTACTTCATGCACTCCATTTACTTGTCTTTCTAAAGTTGCTCGATTTGTCAGCCACTAGTAATTGTTACTGGCTATTCTCTTGATGATCTCGTAAGCCTCGTTATAAGACTTCAACAAGAGAGCACCATTCGCAGAGGCATCTACCACTAACCTTGTGTGTGAGTTGAGACCATTATAAAATGTCTCCAACTGGATACAATGTGGAATCCTGTGGTGGGGGCATTTACGAAGTAACTCCTTGAACCTTTCCAATGCCTTGTAAAGGGATTCATCATCCATCTTTTGGAAAGTGGTAATCTCATTCCACAACTTAGCATTTTTACTAGGTAGGAAATGCTTTACCGAAAAGCGTTCATCTAATTCTTACCATGTTGAAATTGAATATGGTGGCAACGAATTAAGCCCTGCTCGTACTCGACCTCACAACGAGTATGAAAACAACTTCAGTCTCAATGCTTCTTCAGTTACACCGACTACCTTAAAGGAATTGCTCACCACCATGAATAGTCGAAGGTGAATGTATAAATCTTCAGCTAGCATTCCACTAAATTGGCCCATTGTTTGAAGCATCTAAAACATCACATGCTTAGGTTTAAACTGCAGTGCCTCGATCTCCGATTTCCTAATTCTCATATTTAGTTAGTTAAAAAGTGGCATAACATATTGTCTTATGGCTCAATCCCTATCATCAGCAACAAGGATTGGATTACGGACATTAGCGGCTCCATTCCCTTGAACATCGTTTTGATTTACAAGGTCCATCTCTACGACTTGTCTTTGGGCTAATCTTTCTTGTCTTTTTTTTCAAAATGTCCGCTCGATTTCAAGGTCTACAGGGAGTAGATGGATGATAAAATCTATGCTAATCAACACCTGGAAAAAAAATTAATTAAAAATGAAAAATTTTAATTAAATAAAATAAAAATAAATAAACCAATTCGTAAGAAGTAATTTCACAAATAATGATTAAATTAATAGTCCCTAGAAATGGAGCCAAAAACTTGTAACGCGTAGGTTTGTGCAAGTATACACAATCGTCATCAAGTAATAAGCAAGTAAAAGAGTTATCGTCTCCATAGGGACTCTATATGTTAATCAAATAATTGCAAAATTAAATATTGCAAGTTGGTAAGAAAACACAATAATTTCGATTGGTAGGTGTTAAATTAAATTAATTAAATGCAAATGAAATAATTTAAATGCAATGAATGAAATGAGATGGTTTAGCAACAAATTCGCAAGCTTTAACAATAATAACATGAATGAGCTAGAATAATTACAACATTCAACTTAATTCATTTTTTATCATGCTTATCAATGTCCGGAAAGTATTACATGGCAACTTGATCTTTCATTAACTTGAAACCAGTTTAAGTCCTTTTGGAATCTTTTACTTAGAAAAACATACATACTACCATGATCATATTTAACTAAGGGTTTCTTAGAGTTATGTGAAGTAACAGGAACGGATTAGATTTAAAACACTTGAATCACACAAATCTAAAAGTTATGCCAGGTAATAAAGCTCTCTCAAATTATTATGAACATTTAATTTCATCAAGTTAGGATCTAAATTAAGCATGCATCTTTCAATTATTACGTCCAGTAATCATCATCTAGCTAGGATTGATCAACTAATTCTAATGCTGTGACAACCCAAAATTGACCCTAGTCGGGAAGTGGTTTCGGGACCACAAAACCGAGTCATACTAATAATTAGCCATCATATTTGATACTTATTATATGTATATATGCATGTGTGAAAATTTCATGTTTGAATTTTGTTAATTGTAAGTGAATTTTACTAAATAGGACTTATGTGAGAAAATTTAGAAATGTGCTAGGCAAATGTGAAGTGGCCTATTAATGCATGTTATGAAAATGATGGATTTGCATGTCAAATTACCCAAAATTTGAGCTAGTGGTTGGCCATGCTATGGGTGGAAACATGTTGGGAACATGTTGGCTTAGTGTGTTATGTTAGAAAGAATAAATAAAGGGTTAGTAATTAAGTAAAATAAGAAAGGATAATAGAAAAACAAAAGAAAGACAAAATGTTGGTTTCATCTTCTTCCTTAGTAGTCGAACTTTAAAGAAGAAAAGGGATATAGCATTCGGCCATCTTAAGCTTAAAACAAGGTTAGTAATTCATGTTAGATTTTGAAATTTTAGCTTATTTTGAGTTAGTTACTAAGTTCCTTACTTTGCCCATGTTAAAAATTTGGATTTGGGTGGTGAATGGAGCATTCGGCCATGGTTGTTAATGAAGAGATTTGATTATTTTCTTTATGTTTTGATGAATAAATGTTGATGAGAGATGTTTGATCTAGTTAAAAATTTAATTTGATAGTATTTATATGTGTAATAGCCGAACTTGGACTTGCTTAGTTACTTGAATAAATGTTTTGTATTTAAATGCTAGAATGTGAGTGTTGCCGTTTAGATGATTTGAAAAGAATAGAGTAGATGTTTGAATGTCTAAAGGTTCGGTATTGTACATGAATTCTAATGGTATGATTTTGTGAATGCCGAATGAGCTATAGGAGGTGTGGATGACTTTTATGCATGTGAGTGTGTGTATGCCATTTAGTTGGTGACATTCGGCATTTCTTAATTAACATTAGAGATGAGTGAATGAAATCGGCATGTGTATTTGTGAAAATGCCGAATGTGAACGTGGATAATATTGAGTAATGTATGTGCTTTAAAATGATGGAATGGAGTGGATGCTTTAAATGTGTTGTGAACAATTATAAGTTAAATTAAGGTTTGCTATATTACCATTGTCATTGCCGAATATACAAACATACATATGCATGTGTAATTGAAGTATGAATGTTTAGCAAGATGGTTAAACTAGTTAATTTATCGATTTAGCTCAAGAAGCTAAAGGTGGAGAGGCAAGCAAGGGCAAAGAAAAGATCATCGAGTAACCGAGTTGGAACCGTCTTACCCAACACAAGGTAAGTCATTAAGCATATATTTTGTATTGATCTAAATAGACATAATGTCTATGTAATTATGCCGAATGGAATGATAAATTTATATACATGTATGCATGTGGTGATGAAAGTGTTGAATAAAAAGAAAAGAGGTGAGATTATTGAGTTGTTGATCTCGGCACTAAGTGTGCGGGTATAAACATTTATGATCATGAGATTGGCACTAAGTGTGCGGGTTTAAATTGTACAGCACTAAGTGTGCGAGTTTGATTATATAGCACTAAGTGTGCGAGTTGATTATATAGCACTGAGTGTGCGGACTTAATATATATTTTTGAATCACTATGGACACTAAGTGTGCGACATTATTGAGTTGATCACGGACAGCGGATCGGGTAAGTACCTTGAGTTCATGGCTAATAGGCGCTATGTTTATATTTGGAGTTGAGCTTGGTAAGTTTGAACCTATGTGACAATTATACTTGAAGTCACGTACATAAGATTTATCGTGGAATAGGTGAAAGGCCGTATAGTTGTATGATTGTAACGAAAATAAAATGATGTATGAAAATGCCTCAAATATCCTATTGATTAGTATATGGAATGTGAATGCATGATTTGGTATGAGATTGAACCGATAGGTCTGAGGAACTATGGCATGGTTCGGTATGGATGGAGTAACTAGCCTCGTTCCATTTTGTTTCCTCTTGTGATAATGTTATTAATGGATGGTAGTGCATTGCTTATGACTTACTGAGTTATATACTCACTCGGTGTTTCCTTGTCACCTATTCTAGGTTTCTTGGACTCGTCTCTTTTTGCGTGATCGGGCCGTCATCGAAGTCATCACACCGGCTAGCAACTTTTGGTATCTTCTTTTTAGTGGGTCTAGGAGAACATTTCGGCATGTATAGGCTAATATGTTTTGTTGAAATTTGGTATGTAAACTTTTAGCCATGCGAAAATGGCATAAATGTTCGGTTGGATTTGGTTCTATAATGTTAGGTCGTAAGTCTTGGAAATTCGATTTTTATGCCATATGTCATGGTTGATTATTTTTGGTGTTAAAATTCATGATATGGCAATAGTGTAGTAGAGAGATGTTTGACAATGATTAGCCTTTGGCATGACTAGTCATGATCATAATTTGTGATATGTATGACGAATTACTAGTTAGATCAAGGAGAAATCACGAAATAGGCATAGTTGCTTTAGTAACAGATGCTGGCAGCAGCAGTGACGTGAGATTGAAAAATCACTAAAAATAGTAGGAGAGGAATTAATTAATGAATAAATTATGTAATCGAAGCTCGATGAGTCTATTTTCATATAGAAGAAACAAAATGACCATATGAGCTGTAGGTTAGGAGATAATTAAACTCTTGTAAAAGAGGGCCAGAGTGATTTCTGGATTCCCTGATCCGACTTTGGAAATTCATTATAAATTAACCAGAGATAATTAGAAGTCATGCTATATGTGCATAGATTCCCCTTTGAGTCTAGTTTCTATAGAAACAAACGAAATCAGTATTGAAGCCCTGTACAGGTAGATATCCAAGTCGTAATGCGCAAAGGTCAGTGTAGTCGATCCCTGTAACATGGGAGACTTTGACTAATAAACTGTACTAATTGGCCCAACAAAAAATTCTAGAAAAAAATATGTAGATGGGAATATGAGTTTAGTTTCAGGGAAAATTCACGGAACTGGATTTCGAGTTTCAGAACTCAAGATATGATTTTTAAAGCGACTAGTACGCAGAGTGACAGCTTGTCTGGGAAATTTTTAATAAGTAGTTTGAAGTCTGTTAACACCTCGTGTTCGACTCCGGCGACGATCTCGGGTTCGGGGTGTTACATTTGATTGGTATCAGAGCCAGGTTTAGTCGGTTCTAGGACTACCATAGCACGTATGAGTCTAGCTATACATGCCTTAATGTTAATGTTTAAATGTGTGATGACTTCTGACGGTTAAAATTTTTGTTGTGATTAGTGAATGGATCCTGGTGTAGAGAGAACCTTGGCGGATGACGTTGAAAGTGTAGCGGCTGCTCCTGCACAAGGGACGCCGCCTGTTGAACCTCAGTCATCTGCGAATAATCAAGGTGAGGGGGCTAAACAAGCCTTCTTTACCATGATGAATGAGTGGGTCGCGCAATATGCCCGAACCAATCCGGCTGTCCAACAATTCCCGAATTTGAATAATCCACCCAAGAGCCCGTAATGCCATCAGTTACTGATCCTGTGAGGCTGAGTAAGCCACCTGTAGACTTGATTAGGAAGAGCGGGGCCGAGGAGTTCAGGGCCATAGTTACTGATGATGCTGAAAGGGCTGAGTTCTGGCTTGATAACACCATTCGGGTGTTTGATGAACTGTCATGCACGCCCGATGAATGTCTAAAGTGTGCTATATCCTTGTTGCGGGACTCAGCCTACTATTGGTGGACCCTGATTTCCATAGCCCCAAACGAACGAGTAACTTGGGACTTCTTTCAAACGGAATTTCAAAAGAAATATATTAGTCAACGGTTCATTGATCAAAAGCATAAGGAATTCTTGGAACTCAAGCAAGGCCGTATGACAGTATCTGAATACGAACATGAATTCGTAAGACTTAGTAGGTATGCTTGGGAGTGTGTAGCTGATGAGGTTGCTATGTGCAAGAGATTCGAAGAAGGATTGAATGAAGATTTAAAGCTACTAGTGGGTATTTTGGAGATAAAAGAATTCGTCACACTAGTCGAACGAGCCTGCAAGGCGGAAGAACTTGGAAAGGGGAAGAAGAAGGCTGAATTTGAAGCTAGAGACTATCGTAAAAGATCGACGGGTAAAGCTCCATTCTCAGCTGTAAAGAAGTTCAAGGAGGACACTAATAAGTCGAGGATGACTGCGGGAATTTCCATCAGAGCACGACTATTGACGGACTCCCGAGCTACTTCGGTAGCTAGTGTGGGCAATAATCGTCTAGGGAAACCTGAATGTCCCCAATGCGGAAGACGACACATAGGTGAATGTTGGGGTAAGTCTATTAACAGGGCCTGTTACGGATGCGGTTCGAAGGACCACTTAATTAGAGATTGCACGGAGCTTGATGAGAAGAATAAGATTCAAGGTGCAAGACCTAGTGGAGTGACAACTAGAGGTAGACCACCGAGAACTTTAGGAGGTAGGGGTGGTAGTCAGAGAGGGGCCTCTGATACGGCTGTTCGAGCCGAGAACCGTACTCCTGCTAGAGCATATGCCATTCGCGCACGAGAGGAGGCATCCTCCCCTGACATCATCACTGGTAACTTCACTCTCTTTGATACTAATGTGATTGCATTGATTGACCCTGGCTCTGCTCATTCATATGTATGTGAAACCTTAGCATCCAGTAAGACTCTACCTGTTGAGTCTACTGAGTTCGTAATTCGGGTGTCAAATCCCTTGGGTCGTTACGTGCTTGTCGACAAAGTATGTAAGAAATGCCCCCTAGTAATTCGAGATTTCTGTTTTCCGGTGGACTTGATGCTTTTGCCGTTTGATGAATTTGATGTTATTCTTGGTTTGGATTGGTTGACCGCGCATGATGCGGTTGTGAATTGCAAAAGCAAGACTATTGATTTGAGGTGCGCAAATAACGAGATAATCCGAGTTGAGTCTACGGACTTAAGGGGGTTGCCAGCTGTAATATCAGCAATGTTGGCCCAGAAATATGTAAGAAAAGGGTGCGAAGCATACCTTGCGTATGTACTTGATGACAAATGATTAGAAAAGAAACCCGAATCTGTACCGGTGGTTTGTGAATACCCGGATGTTTTTCCTGAAGAATTACCGGGTTTACCACCTGTTCGGGAGGTAGAGTTTGGTATTGAGCTTGTACCTGGAACTACGCCAATTTCGATAGCTCCGTATCGTATGGCACCAACCGAGTTAAAAGAATTGAAAGCTCAGTTGCAAGAGTTGACGGATAGAGGTTTGCTCGACCAAGTTTCTCACCTTGGGGTGCACCAGTGTTGTTCGTGAAAAAGAAGGACGGAACCATGAGATTGTGCATCGATTATCGTCAGTTGAATAAAGTGACCATAAAGAATAAATATCCGTTACCGCGTATTGATGATTTGTTTGATCAATTAAAGGGAGCCTCAGTGTTTTCAAAGATAGATTTGAGATCGGGTTATTATCAGTTGCGGATTCGAGATTCGGACGTACCCAAAACTGCTTTCAGAACGAGGTACGGTCACTACGAGTTCTTAGTGATGCCGTTCGGGCTCACTAATGCCCCTGCGGTATTTATGGATTTGATGAATCGGATCTTCAGACCATATTTGGATCGGTTCGTAGTTGTGTTCATTGATGACATCTTGGTCTATTCAAGAGATGAGACCGAACATGCTGAACACCTGAGATTAGTGTTGCAAATTTTGCGGGATAAGCAGTTATATGCGAAGTTCAGTAAGTGTGAGTTCTGGTTAAGAGAGGTTAGCTTCTTGGGTCATGTGGTATCCGCATCGGGTATTCGAGTTGACCCGAGCAAAATTTCAGCCATCCTTAACTGGAAGCCTCCAAGAAATGTTACCGAAGTTCGGAGCTTCCTGGGGCTCGCCGGTTATTACCGATGATTTGTAAAAGGTTTCTCGATGATAGCCACACCAATGACGAAGCTACTTCAAAAGGATGCTAAGTTCGAATGGACGGAGAAATGTCAGAAAAGCTTCGATCAACTGAAAACTCATTTGACTGAAGCTCCAATTTTAGTGCAACCCGAATCAGGCAAAGAGTTTGTCATTTATAGTGACGCATCCCTACTCGGGTTGGGTTGCGTATTGATGCAAGAAGGTCGAGTTGTGGCCTATGCGTCGAGACAATTGAAGCCACACGAGAGAAATTATCCAACCCATGATCTCGAACTAGCCGCCATCGTATTTGCTTTGAAAATATGGCGACATTATTTGTTTGGCGAAAAGTGCCATGTATTTTCGGATCACAAAAGTCTCAAATATTTGATGACTCAAAGAGACTTAAATCTGCGACAAAGACGTTGGCTTGAGTTGTTGAAAGATTACGAGCTTGTCATTGATTACCACCCGGGAAAGGCTAATGTGGTTGCGGACGCCTTAAGCCGAAATCGCTGTTTGCTTTACGAGCGATGAATGTGCACTTGTCTGTTCTACCCGACAATGTGTTAGTAGCTGAATTAAAAGCCAAACCATTATTGATTCATCAAACTCGTGAAGCCCAGAAAGTTGATGATGAATTGGTTGCAAAACGGGCTGAGTGTGTTCCAAACAAGGAATCGGAGTTTCAAATTGATGATGATGATTGTTTGAGGTTCAGAAGTCGTTTGTGTGTTCCAAGGAATTCAGAACTTATTTCGATGATTTTGAATGAGGCTCATAGTGGCCGAATGTCTATCCACCCGGGTAGTACTAAAATGTACAACGATCTGAAACGTCAATTTTGGTGGCCGGGCATGAAACGAGACATTTCTGAATTTGTTTCAAGGTGTTTGATATGTTAACAAGTGAAAGCAGAACATCAAGTGCCTTCAGGATTACTTCAGCCGATCATGATACCCGAGTGGAAATGGGATCGAGTCACAATGAACTTTGTGTCCGGACTGCCATTGTCAGCAAGTAAGAAGGATACGATTTGGGTTGTTGTTGATAGACTGACTAAGTCGGCTCACTTTATCCCCGTGCGTATGGATTTTTCATTGGATAAATTAGTCGAATTGTATGTTTCTCAGATTGTGAGATTACACGGGGTTCCTATTTCTATCGTGTCGGATAGAGATCTGAGATTCACCTCACGATTTTGGAAGAAATTGCAAGAAGCTTTGGGTACCAAGCTGCATTTTAGCACCGCTTTTCATCCCCAAACCGATGGTCAATCCGAGCGGATAATTCAGATACTCGAGGATATGCTGAGATGCTGCATCCTTGAGTTTAGTGGTTCATGGAAACGGTATTTACCTTTGATTGAATTCGCTTACAACAATAGTTTTCAATCAAGTATTAAATGGCACCTTACGAGGCTTTGTACGGTCGTAAATGCCGTACACCATTGTTTTGGACCGAGCTCGGTGAAAGTAAAATTTTCGGAGTCGATTTGATTAAAGATGCCGAACAGAAAGTAAGGGTAATCCGTGAAAGTCTAAAGGCAGCTACAGATCGTCAGAAATCGTATGCGGATTTGAAACGAAAAGACATTGAATATCAGGTGGGAGATAAAGTGTTTCTTAAAGTTTCGCCTTGGAAAAAGGTACTCAAATTTGGCCGAAAGGGCAAGTTGAGCCCGAGATTCATTGGGCCATACGAAATATCCGAACGAGTCGGTCCAGTTGCGTATCGATTGATTTTACCCCCTGAACTTGAAAAGATTCACGTCTTTCATGTTTCGATGCTTCGACGCTATAGATCTGATCCTTCGCACATAATTAGTCCGTCGGAGGTTGAAATTCAAGCCGATATGAGTTATGAAGAAGAGCCGATGCGTATCCTAGCTCGTGAAGTGAAGGAGTTGCGAAACAAAAGGGTTCCGTTAGTAAAGGTGTTATGGCTCAAACACGGGATCGAGGAAGCTACTTGGGAAACCGAGAGCTCGATGAAAGAACGATACCCAAACCTATTTACCGGTAAGATTTTCGGGGACGAAAATTTCTTGAGTGGGGGAGAGTTGTGACAACCCAAAATTGACCCTAGTCGGGAAGTGGTTTCGGGACCACAAAACCGAGTCATACTAATAATTAGCCATCATATTTGATACTTATTATATGTATATATGCATGTGTGAAAATTTCATGTTTGAATTTTGTTAATTGTAAGTGAATTTTACTAAATAGGACTTATGTGAGAAAATTTAGAAATGTGCTAGGCAAATGTGAAGTGGCCTATTAATGCATGTTATGAAAATGATGGATTTGCATGTCAAATTACCCAAAATTTGAGCTAGTGGTTGGCCATGCTATGGGTGGAAACATGTTGGGAACATGTTGGCTTAGTGTGTTATGTTAGAAAGAATAAATAAAGGGTTAGTAATTAAGTAAAATAAGAAAGGATAATAGAAAAACAAAAGAAAGACAAAATGTTGGTTTCATCTTCTTCCTTAGTAGTCGAACTTTAAAGAAGAAAAGGGATATAGCATTCGGCCATCTTAAGCTTAAAACAAGGTTAGTAATTCATGTTAGATTTTGAAATTTTAGCTTATTTTGAGTTAGTTACTAAGTTCCTTACTTTGCCCATGTTAAAAATTTGGATTTGGGTGGTGAATGGAGCATTCGGCCATGGTTGTTAATGAAGAGATTTGATTATTTTCTTTATGTTTTGATGAATAAATGTTGATGAGAGATGTTTGATCTAGTTAAAAATTTAATTTGATAGTATTTATATGTGTAATAGCCGAACTTGGACTTGCTTAGTTACTTGAATAAATGTTTTGTATTTAAATGCTAGAATGTGAGTGTTGCCGTTTAGATGATTTGAAAAGAATAGAGTAGATGTTTGAATGTCTAAAGGTTCGGTATTGTACATGAATTCTAATGGTATGATTTTGTGAATGCCGAATGAGCTATAGGAGGTGTGGATGACTTTTATGCATGTGAGTGTGTGTATGCCATTTAGTTGGTGACATTCGGCATTTCTTAATTAACATTAGAGATGAGTGAATGAAATCGGCATGTGTATTTGTGAAAATGCCGAATGTGAACGTGGATAATATTGAGTAATGTATGTGCTTTAAAATGATGGAATGGAGTGGATGCTTTAAATGTGTTGTGAACAATTATAAGTTAAATTAAGGTTTGCTATATTACCATTGTCATTGCCGAATATACAAACATACATATGCATGTGTAATTGAAGTATGAATGTTTAGCAAGATGGTTAAACTAGTTAATTTATCGATTTAGCTCAAGAAGCTAAAGGTGGAGAGGCAAGCAAGGGCAAAGAAAAGATCATCGAGTAACCGAGTTGGAACCGTCTTACCCAACACAAGGTAAGTCATTAAGCATATATTTTGTATTGATCTAAATAGACATAATGTCTATGTAATTATGCCGAATGGAATGATAAATTTATATACATGTATGCATGTGGTGATGAAAGTGTTGAATAAAAAGAAAAGAGGTGAGATTATTGAGTTGTTGATCTCGGCACTAAGTGTGCGGGTATAAACATTTATGATCATGAGATTGGCACTAAGTGTGCGGGTTTAAATTGTACAGCACCAAGTGTGCGAGTTTGATTATATAGCACTAAGTGTGCGAGTTGATTATATAGCACTGAGTGTGCGGACTTAATATATATTTTTGAATCACTATGGACACTAAGTGTGCGACATTATTGAGTTGATCACGGACAGCGGATCGGGTAAGTACCTTGAGTTCATGGCTAATAGGCGCTATGTTTATATTTGGAGTTGAGCTTGGTAAGTTTGAACCTATGTGACAATTATACTTGAAGTCACGTACATAAGATTTATCGTGGAATAGGTGAAAGGCCGTATAGTTGTATGATTGTAACGAAAATAAAATGATGTATGAAAATGCCTCAAATATCCTATTGATTAGTATATGGAATGTGAATGCATGATTTGGTATGAGATTGAACCGATAGGTCTGAGGAACTATGGCATGGTTCGGTATGGATGGAGTAACTAGCCTCGTTCCATTTTGTTTCCTCTTGTGATAATGTTATTAATGGATGGTAGTGCATTGCTTATGACTTACTGAGTTATATACTCACTCGGTGTTTCCTTGTCACCTATTCTAGGTTTCTTGGACTCGTCTCTTTTTGCGTGATCGGGCCGTCATCGAAGTCATCACACCGGCTAGCAACTTTTGGTATCTTCTTTTTAGTGGGTCTAGGAGAACATTTCGGCATGTATAGGCTAATATGTTTTGTTGAAATTTGGTATGTAAACTTTTAGCCATGCGAAAATGGCATAAATGTTCGGTTGGATTTGGTTCTATAATGTTAGGTCGTAAGTCTTGGAAATTCGATTTTTATGCCATATGTCATGGTTGATTATTTTTGGTGTTAAAATTCATGATATGGCAATAGTGTAGTAGAGAGATGTTTGACAATGATTAGCCTTTGGCATGACTAGTCATGATCATAATTTGTGATATGTATGACGAATTACTAGTTAGATCAAGGAGAAATCACGAAATAGGCATAGTTGCTTTAGTAACAGATGCTGGCAGCAGCAGTGACGTGAGATTGAAAAATCACTAAAAATAGTAGGAGAGGAATTAATTAATGAATAAATTATGTAATCGAAGCTCGATGAGTCTATTTTCATATAGAAGAAACGAAACGACCATATGAGCTGTAGGTTAGGAGATAATTAAACTCTTGTAAAAGAGGGCCAGAGTGATTTCTGGATTCCCTGATCCGACTTTGGAAATTCATTATAAATTAACCAGAGATAATTAGAAGTCATGCTATATGTGCATAGATTCCCCTTTGAGTCTAGTTTCTATAGAAACAAACGAAATCAGTATTGAAGCCCTGTACAGGTAGATATCCAAGTCGTAATGTGCAAAGGTCAGTGTAGTCGATCCCTGTAACATGGGAGACTTTGACTAATAAACTGTACTAATTGGCCCAACAAAAATTCTAGAAAAAAATATGTAGATGGGAATATGAGTTTAGTTTCAGGGAAAATTTATGGAACTGGATTTCGAGTTTCAGAACTCAAGATATGATTTTTAAAGCGACTAGTACGCAGAGTGACAGCTTGTCTGGGAAATTTTTAATAAGTGGTTTGAAGTCTGTTAACACCTCGTGTTCGACTCCGGCGACGATCTCGGGTTCGGGGTGTTACAAATGCACTTAATAACATTGTAATGAATGAAACACATGAATGAGTTTAATTGAAAGAATGAACGATTGAGGCACAAACATCATAAACATGAATCAAATGAACTTCGTCAAATAAATGTAATCATTCTAGCTAAAATAAAATTAAGCTATCATTTTTGATGAAAAGACATTAAAACAATTTGCGAACATGTTGATTAACTAACAAATTAAAGCTAAAAAAGAATATAATCTGAATGATTTCGGCAGTCCTTCGGGAATCAATCGTAGAAGCTTCCTTCAATCCTTATGTTTGGTCCTTCACAAAGTGCTCCTCAAGGTGGCCGACCAAGGGAGAATTTTCTCAATGAATTGCTAGCTTAGGGGAATAGGGAGAATGAATGGATTTATGCGTGAAAAGGAGAGGAAATGTGTAACGACCCAATAGTCAAGGGTGTCGAAAAACATATTTTTGGGACTCCGTTTTTGTAACCCAAACCTGTAAATATTTTTATTAAATATTTACGAGGCTAGCTTAGTAGCTAATTAATTTTTGGAATAGTGAATTTTGTGAAATTAGGAGTTATTAAGGTACAAGGACTAAATCATGTAAGGGTTAAAAGTTGAATTATAGATTGAAATAAACTAAAGGGGTTAAAGTAACAATTAAACCATTTAATAAATGGTTGTGTGTAGGTGGTCGAATATGGTTAAGTGTAAATGCATGTATGTATATTTTATATATGTTATAATATAAGTTAATAATGATAATAATAAATTAAATGAAATAGGAAGAAAGAGAGGAAATGCATGCAAATTAGAAAAGAAAGAAAAAGAAACGAAAGAAAGAAAAAGGAGAAGAAGCTCACAACTAGGAGTTTGGAAGTTCAAATCCAAATTGGTTAGCGCAATTTAGTCCCTATGCTTGTAATTTTTATATTTTTGGAATCCGGTACTTAGGGCTACCTGGACCATATTGTAATTTTTAGTATTGTTCAAGATTTAAAATGTTGACATTGTTAACTAGTTTAAGTATTAGGGATTAAATAAATAGAATTTTAAGTTAGAAATAGAAAAATACTAAATTGTGGAATTAATTGTTGATTTTGAACAATAGGAACTAAATTGTGAAAAATTCAAAATTATGGGGTCGAATTGGAAAAGAAGAAGCTAAGCGTGGTCCAAGGTGAAATTAGTACAAAAATATGAAGTTAAATGTGATGATTAAAATTAGTCTCGATTTAGGGACTAAATTGAAGAATAAGTAAAATATAGTGTGAAATTTAAAATTTTAATGTGAAATTGAAATGTGTAATATTAATGTGATTTAATTATTTTATTCCATAGCTAACGTCATACTGGAATCCTTGAGTAAAAAGGGAAAGGATAAAATCAATGCGAATAGCTCGGAAATCACGGTTTGTGTTTCTATAATCCGAATTAAATAGTAGATTATTGCATATTTAATTGTTTGCGTATGGTAAGCAATTAAGGTGAGTACTTTGGTTCTTGGAAATTGAATTAAATTCATAATTGAAATGAAATGGATCGGTTTTGTATATTGTGAAATATATTGATTATGAATATATGTGTATTAAGAAAAATGTGATTATTATCAAATTGAATATATGCTTATATGCGATGATATATATTCATGAAACTGAGACATTTGTTGTATTGAAAAGTGAAATGAATCCCTATTAACTGTATCGGGCTGAGTTGGATATAGATGGCATGTCTTAGGATAGGAAGAGTTTAAGGATTACTTCGACCTCGAGTTGATGAGGCACTCGGTGCCAATTTGCTTTGATTTAGCCGATAAGACACTAGGTGTCAATTTATATATTGTTGGGTGCAATTACAAGGAACGGCTTACGAATTTGAGTACATAGTGATCGGAAGCCCGAAGTTTAGCTGAAGCACATAAGTTTAAACAAAAGCCCGAAGGCTAACTGAAGCACACAAGTGCTAAACGAAAGCCCGAAGGCTAACTGAAGCTCATTAGAGCTGAACTGAAACCCAAAAAGGGTTAAGTGAAACTCATATGAGTTAACGGAAGCTCGTAAGAGCTAAACAGAAAGCAAACATGAGAATTTGCAACAAATGTTGAATCTCAGTTTACTTGGGTAATTTACCGTTGATTCATCTTTTTCACTGAACGATCATACTCATTTCCTGCGTTCCGTTCCTCCGAAATACTCAGTTCAATTTCGTAACTTTTGTACATAATTTACTTATTTTCAATAATTAACATACATAAATATTAATCACCATTCATAAAATGATATTGAAATTTAATAATTTAACCGTACGGACTTACCTGGGAAAATTTGCAAAAGTCATACAAGTTCAGGGACTAATCGGCTATTTTCTCTTTTCTACAATTCACTTCGAGTTCTTAATCTATAATTGTAAAATCATTCATTTATTAGCATTCATTTCAATTTTACTCTACTTTACAGTTTATACCCTTTAATTCCCAAAATTACACTTTTGCCCTAAATTTTATAAATTTTACAATTTAGTCCCTACTCAATTAACCCATCAATTGAGCTAAATTTTGTCAACTAACACTTTATTTATTCATTCTAAGCTACTACGAAACCTTTGAAAATCATAATTTCAGTACCAAATCTTAATTCACAACTTTTTCACAATTAGGTCCTAAAATCGATTTCTATCAAAATCACTTAATAAAATCATCATATAATAAAATAAGAACTTCAATTCCACAATAATTCACCATAATCATATATCACCTATTCATGGTCACTTTTAAAGTCACCCATAAAATCAAAAACTAATGAATTAGATAATTGGACCTAATTGTAAAAGTCACAAAAACATAAAAATTACCAAGAAAAAGTAAAAATTGAACTCACATATGTCAAAATATGAAAACCCAGCAACTTCTAAACCTCCCATGGCGTTTTTGCTGAAGAAAAATGATGATATCTCTAGATTTTTCAATTTTGTCTTTATTTTATATGTTTAATTTGCAAAATTTCCAATTTTGCCCTTATTTCTTCTTGTCTTTTTGCTGATTTTCTTGCCCAAACCGTCCAGCCTATATAATTTGGGTCTAATTGCCTTTTAAATCCCTCCTTATTAGTCACTTAAGCTATTTAATCACTTTACCAAATTTTGCACTATTTTTAATTTAGTCCTTTTTAATTAATTGACTAACCAAACGTTAAAATTTTCTAACGAAACTTTAATACTAACTCAATAACACTCCATAAACATTTATAAAAATATTTATGGCTTGTTTATGAACCTGAGGTCTCAATACCTCGTTTTCAACTTGATTTACCTAATTAATTCTTTTAAATCACAAAATTCACTAATTACAAAAAATACTTCTATAATCACACTTGACTCATAGGTATTAATTTGTTAAATTTTCAACCTACTCGTCGAATTTAGTGATCTTGAATTGAGGTGCTACCATCCTTAAACACATGCTTACAAACATTTTCACGCCATAAATTTTCGTCTAGATTAAAACTTTTTGAAATCCAAACATAAAGTCCCTAATACGAGCCCACGAGGCCCAAAACACGCCCCGAAAAAGATCCGGGACTTAACTGAGTACTTTACAAAACTTTGAAAAATTCCAAGGTAAACAAGGCATACGCCCGTGTGTCGACCTAAAATGACCGTGTTGAAGGCCCGTGTAGCTCACACGGCCTGGGCATATCTAGACACGTCTATGTCCCTAACCCGTGTGGATTTAATTTTTGATTCGAACCTACAGGGGTTTTAGCACGGCCTAGCACACTCCCGTGTCCATTGCCCGTGCCCTTCACACGGCCATGACACGCCTGTATCACAACCCATGTACAAAAACCTTGACATTCTGTTTCTGACATCATCAACCAATTAAGGGCACACAGCCAAGGCACACACCCGTGTGTTAGTCCATGCCCTCCACACAACTGAGACACACGGTCGTGTTTCTGCTCGTGTGTTTACTACCATGCATACTAACTTGTAAAAGTGAGGTGCAGGGGACACACGGCCATACTACATGCCCGTGGGGCAGACCATGTGTCATACATGGCCTAGACACACGCCGTGTGCCTGCTAATATGGACAAAAACAAGGCTATTAACCAAGCATTTTTGCCACCCTTACTTGAACCAACCTACACAACATCAACCAAAACCAATCCAAGCATAACACATATGTCCAAACAACCACAACCATGAGAAATTTGCATCAAATGCATTTAATAATAATCAATATTAGCTAGCATTACTAGCCCATACAAAATGAATATCACTTCCATCATATGAGCCAACTCTTGTGGCTAAACTAACAAGACACTAAACAAAAGACTCAAGTCCCTATACACGCCAAAATAAAAATATTAATCTAGCTATACCAAAGCTTCAGGTGATAGTGTGATCGATGCCTCTGACGTCCCTTGATCCTCAATACTAGCTTGGTGGCACTATAAGAAAACGGAAAGGAGAGGGAGTAAGCATAAAGCTTAGTAAGTTGCATATAAATAAGTAACAAAATCAACCATGCATATTATAAATCAACACAACATTCTTGAGTGAACATGGGTAAATATCACTACATGCTTATATATATCACAAGTATAAACTAAAGATTTCAATATCGTCCCAAGATCATTTTCATAACTAGAACTTACTCAAGTCATTCTTACCATCAATGCAACATAACTAGACTCATATCTCATAAGTTTCAAACCTGAACCTGTACCACTCACAACGTGATTACATCATTTCATATCATTGTCATAAGCTTTTAAAATAACTCTTGAAACTATTTGGAATACTAAAGGATATCTGACAAGCTTTACACAAAAGGATAAATTGTCGATGCCATGTCCCAAACATGGTCTTACACTGGCTTACATGTCGAGGCCAATGCCATGTCCCAGACATGGTCTTACACTAGCTCTCGTCTCAATGCCGATACTATGTCCTAGACATGGTCTTACACTGGCTCTAATGTTGTGGCCGATGCCATGCCTCAGACATGGTCTTACACTAGCACACACATCAATGCCGATGCCATGTCCTAGACATGGTCATACACTGGCTCTTACAACATCACCGATGCCATGTTCCAAACATGGTCTTACACTGGATTTCATATCGTGGTCGACGCCATGTCCCAGACATGGTCTTACACTGGCACACATATCACCCAAATGTCATAGCATAGATATCCAATCTATTCCTAGGTTCAATCGGGAATCTACTATATTGAATTTCATCATGCATTATTCATAAGCAATTTCAACTATATTACGCAAAATTAATCATTCAACACATAATAATGATAAAGTTGTCTTACTTACGTACAACTTACCTCGGTATACAAAAAGTGGATGACTAATTGGCTTTAGTCTACTAGCTTGGCCTTTCCCCGGTCTAGGTCTGGATTTCGTATTTCTTGATCTAAAATGATAAAAATTCTATAATTTAATCATCATATTAATTTATACATTTCATAAATCATATTTTGGTAAAATGACCATTTTGCCCCTAGACTTTCACAAAATTATGATTTTACCCCTAGGCTCATCAATCGATTTTTATCAAATTTTCTCACTAACCAAGCCTAGCCGAATTCGTTTTATACTAGAAGCATCCCACAATTCCCATCGTTTCACACATTTACCCCATAATTTATAACTTATGCAAAATGATCCTTAACTAGGGTTTTCAAGAAAATCACTTCACAAAAGTTGTTTGTTTAACAACCATGATACATTTTCTTCCATAAAAATTCAAAAAAACATGAAAAATCCCATGGAAAAACCTTAGACTTTCAACCTGTAACGCCCCCACGCCCGAGACCATCGCCGGAGTCGAGTATGAGGTGTTACTAAGCTTAATTTAACATATTTAGAACTTTGGATTATTTATTTCTACATTCACAGCTTTTAAGCTACTTGCATCACAGTCACAAGAAAAATCATATCTCGAGTTATGAAACTCGAAATCAAGATCCATAAATTTTCCCTAAATCTAGACTCATATAACTATCTACTAATTTTTTTCTAGAATTTTTGGTTGGGCCAATTAGTACAGTTTATTAGTTAAAGTTACCCCTGTTTTCAGGACTTGACTGGTCTGACCTCTGTTTACTACGAACCACATTTCTCTCTGTAAAAATCCATATGACTATGAGGTTTGTTTCTAATGAAACTAGACTCAATAAGGATTCTGAGAATATAAAATACACTACCTAATTATATCTTTACAATTTATGGTGAATTTCTAAAGTTGGAACAGGGGATTCAGAAACTGCTATGACCCTGTTTCACTAAAATTCAAATATCTTGTAACATATAATTCCTTTACCTGTTTCATTTGTTTCATGTGAAACTAGACATAATAAGCTTCAATTTGATATGTATTCCATCACCAAGTTCAATTTTTATGATTTTTAGTAAATTTTTAAACTCGCATCAGTGTTGCTGCAGTATTCTGTTTATGGCAAATTTCATCCCTTTTATGAGTTTTTATGCACTAAGTATCTTAATAATTTTCCTTAACATCAAATATAATCTAAACTAAATATTTTCATAATTTATCATTATCAAGCATTTCCTCAACCATTCCATCACCATACCAGAAGATCATTTACACAAAAAAAGTATATTGCTATACATGCCATACTTAAATTTACAAGCCATTACCAAAAGTCTTCCGGATAGTGTGACTGAGCCTTCGACCTATCCCGACTCCTGAGCTGGCTTGTCCAAAACTACAATGAGTAAGAAGGAGGGAGTAAGCATAAATGCTTAGTAAGTTCATATGCAAATAATAAGTAACATAACAAACAGTCATACCAATCAACATTAGCATGTATCACTAAAACACATATCACATTTTTAATCATTTTTCATCATCTTATTACCTTATCGTGGTTGTATCAATACTCAACCCGAGGGTTAAATACATACCTGTCCAAAATATCCATTTCATATCACTTACCAATACGTCTCTTTACATCTCGAATAATCCTCCATTTGAGTAGAACTTTACACGTTGAACACATCGGAATATAATTCGGATACATGGATAACTTGCACATAAGTGCCATATATGCAATCAAGCAATCATGTAACCCGCCCATAAGCGAATTCGGACTCAACTCAACGAGCTCAGGCGTTCGCATCCATAAGTGAACTCGGACTCAACTCAACGAGTTCGGATGCCTAGTTACATCTCACGAACTCGGGCTCAACTCAACGAGTTCGGACATTCGCATCCATAAGTGAACTCGGACTCAACTCAACGAGTTCGGATGCTCAATCATCCTAGTGACATGTCACTTGTATCCTAATCTATTCCTAAGGTTCAAACGGGATTTTTCCTCGAACACTTATCCTTGCCGTCTTCCGTAGAATGCCGAAATCAATACTCGGTAACAATTATATTTAACAAGTAGTTCACATAATTTACATATTATTTGAAATTAACCACAAAGCATACATTTCATAATAAAATTCAGCATAACATATAATTAACATCAATAACTTAAAATAACCATTATGATACATTATTTACACATGAACTTACCTTGGTACCAAAATACAAAGATTTTGCAATTTAGTCCACAATCTTTTCTTTTCCTCGATTGAGGTCGATTCCACGTCTTTCTTGATCTAAAATAACACATTTAGCTTATTTAATACTCACATTATCAAATTAATCCTTAACTCAAATTTTGGAAAAATTACAATTTTACCCCTAAACTTTTGCATATTTACATTTTTGCCCCTAGGCTCGGGATTAAAATTTATTCCTTATTCTTATGTTTTACAACATGCTGATCACTTTTCTCTTCTATGGAAACATCAAATTCTCACTCTAACATGTACTTGTGACTATTAGGTATTTTTACCGATTAAGCCCTTTTACTCGTTTTTGCTTAAAATCGAGTAGTACAAGTTGTCTAACATAATTTAAAACTTCATATTCTATCATAAAACATCAAAATACACAAATTTCACCTATGGGTATTTTTCCAAATATAAACCCTAGGTTAAATTATTGCTAACATAAGCTTTATCGAGTTACCGGGATATCAAAATCGTAAAAATCATTAAAACGGGGCTTGGAATCACTTACTATGGGGCTTGGAATCACTTACTATCGGCCTAATGAAGAAGATGGACAAAAATTGGCTTTTAATTTTGTTTTTAATTCATTTTAATAACTAAATGACCAAAATACCCTTACTACTAAACTTTCCAAAAATTCCTTCCATGTCCTAATTTTGTCCATGAACTTAAAATTGGTCAAATTGCTATTTAAGACCTCCTCATTAATATTCCAAAACAATTTCATACTAAAAACTTCTAGAATGCAAGTTTTGCAACTTATTCGATTTAGTCCCTACTTTCAATTTAAGCACTTTAGGCATAGAATTTCATCACGAAATTTTCACACAATCATGCAATCATATCTTAAACCTAAAAATAATTATAAAATAATTATTTCTATCTCGGATTTATGGTCACGAAACCACTATTCCGATTAGGCCCTAATTCGGGATATTACACAACCATTTTGCAAAATAGTACCCTCATTAGCTAGATTATGCTACAAGGGTCCCAAAAGTACAAAAATTATCAGGAAAGGCCATCAAAATCACTTACTTGTAAGGGTAAAGAGTGGCTGAAATTTTGAAGCTCCAAAACCCCTAAAATGGCTGAAATTTTCGGTGGTGAAATAAGGGATTAAAAAGATGAAGTCTTTTGTTTTATTTAATATCATTTTCTAGTCAAAATAGGCTACAAACTTTACCAAATTTGATTTTTTTTATTCATCTTTGTCCTTATGGCTGACCACCCCTATTGAAATGGGTCTATTTTCCCTTTAAAGACCCCTAATTATGATTCTCTAGCTATTTAACACCATTTTCTAGAAAAATAAAACTTTTGCTCTTTATGCGATTTAGTCCTTTTTCGAAATTGAGCATGCAATCACTAAAATTATTTCACCAAAATTTTCATGCACTCATATAAACATGCTATAACACATAAAATAATATTAAAAATAATTTTTCTGACCTCGAGTTAGTGGTTCTGAAACCACTATTCTGACTAGGCCCAAAACCGGGCTGTTACAATTCTCCCTCTTTGGGATTTTAGTCCCCAAAAATATTACGAGTGAAAAAGTTAGGGTATTGATCTCTCATAGTCTCCTCGGGTTCCCATGTGGCCTCTTCAACCCCATGTTGGTGTCACAGTACTTTCACAAGTGCTATACTTTTATTTCTCAATTGTTTGACCTCTCGGACTAAGATCTTAACCAGCTCTTCGCCATAAGTCATGTCTGATCGAATCTCAACCTCTGTTGGCGAAAGAATGTGCGAAGGGTTAGAACGGTAACGGCGCAACATCAACACATGAAAAATATTGTGGATCTTCTCTAACTCGGATGGCAAGGCTAGCCGATAGGCTACCAGTCTAATTTTCTTAGTCACCTCATAAGGTCCAATAAAGTGTGAACTTAATTTTCCTTTTTTTACCGAATTTGAGGATTTTCTTCCACGGGGACACTTTCAAAAACACCTTATCACCCACTTGAAACCCAATTTCCTTTCGCTTCAAATCCGCGTAGGATTTCTATTTATCCAAAGCGACCTTCAAACAATCACGAATTACCTTAACTTTTTCTTCGGTCTCTTTGACTAAGTCGACCCCGTGAATCTGACTTTCTCTAAGTTCAATCCAAAACAAGGGCGTTCGACATTTACACCCGTATAAAGCCTTATAAGACGCCATTTTCAAACTCGACTGATAGCTATTGTTGTAGGGAAACTCTACTAGCGGTAATTACTTTTCCCAACTACCTTGGAATTCAAGAACATAACACCGCAACATGTCCTCAAGAATCTGAATTACTCTCTCCGACTGACCGTCAGTTTGCGGATGGAAAGCAGTACTAAAATTCAACATTGTCCCCAAAGCTTCTTGTAACTTTTTGCAAAACCTCAAAGTAAACCTCGGATCTCTATTCGAAATAATCGACAAATGTACTCCATGAAGTTTCACAATCTCAAAAATATACAACTCGACTAGCTTATCGAGTGAATAGTCGGTACGCACCGAGATAAAATGAGCCAATTTTGTTAATCGATCGACTACGACCCAAACAGCATTTTCTTTCTCGGTGACACCAGTAATCCCGTCACAAAGTCCATAGTAATTCGGTCCTATTTCTACTCTAGAACCATAATAGGCTGAATTAAATTCAAAGGTGCTTGGTGCTTGACTTTCACTTGCTGACAAATTAAACATTTGACACAAACTTTGAGATGTCTCTTTTCATACTCGGCCACCCATACAATCTATTCAAGTCATTATACATCTTAGTACTACCCAGATGGATTGACATACAACTACTATGTGCCTCGTGAAGAATTTTCCCAATAATCTCATCATCTCTAGGTACACAGACCCTATCACGGAACATCAAACAACCATCGGTACTAATCCAAAAATCTGACTCGTCAACTGTCTCACACTGAGTCATCTTGGCTTGCAAATCTTTATCGTTCTTCTGAGCTTCAGAAATCTCTTGAAGAAACATAGGTCTAGCTCTCAACTCTGCTAGAACCAAACCATCCTCAATTACAGAAAATAGAGTATTCATAGCTCTCAAGGAAAACAATGACTTCCTACTTAATGCATCAGTGACCACGTTAGCCTTTCCTAGGTGATAGTCAATTACTAACTCATAATCTTTAATCAACTCCAGCCATCTTCGCTGTCGTAGATTTAAATCCTTTTGAGTCATCAAGTATTTTAGGCTTTTATGGTTAGTGAATACCTAATATTTCTCGCCATATAGATCGTGTCTCCAAATCTTCAGTGCAAAAACTATGGTGGCTAACTCTAAGTCATGAGTCGAATAGTTTTTCTCATGCGACTTCAGTTGTCTCGAGGCATACGCTATCACCTTACATTCTCACATGAGCACGTATCCTAATCCATTCAAGAATGCATCACTATACACTACAAATTCTTTTTCCAGTTCTGGTTGCACTAAAATTGGAGCTTCAGTCAACAATGCCTTTAGTTTCTCAAAACTCTATTGGCATTTTTCCATCCATTCGAACTTGACATCTTTTTGCAGCAACCTTGTCAACGGAGTAGCAACCATGGAGAATCCTTAAACGAATCATCTATAGTAACCCGCTAAGCCTAGAAAGCTTTTAATCTTCGATACATTCCTCGGTGGTTTCCACTCAACAATATCTGAGATCTTACTTAGGTCAACTCTAATTCCACCACTCGACATGATGTGTCTTATGAATCTGATTTCTTGGAGTCAAAACTCACTTTTACTACACTTGGCATACAATTGTTTATCTCTTAATGTCTTCAAAATGGTTATTAAATGCTTCGTGTGCTCACTCTCATTACGAGAACAAATTAATATATCGTCGATAAAAACAACCACGAACTTATCCAAGCACGGCTAAAAAATATGATTCATCAAGTCCATAAACCCGGTGGGGGCGTTTGTTAAGCCAAAGGGCATGACAAGGAACTCGTAGTGCCCATATCTCGTCTGAAATGTGGTTTTCGCACATCTTGTTCCCTAACTCTTAGCTGGTAATAGCCAGATCTCAAGTCTATCTCAGAAAACACCGTGGCTCACTTAAGTTGATCAAACAAATCATCGATCCTTGGTAAAGTATACTTGTTCTTCACTATCACCTTATTGAGCTGTCTGTAGTCTATACATAACCTCATCAGCCCATCTTTCTTTTTCAAAAAAAGTACCGGATCACCCCACGGGGAATAGCTCAGTCTCGCAAAACCCTTATCTGTTAATTCTTGTAACTATACTTTTAACTCCTTTAACTCTGTCGGAGCCATCCTATACGGAGCAATTGAGATAGGTGCCGTACTAGGGACTAACTCAATACCAAACTCAACTTCCCTAGTTGGAGGTAATCTAGGCAATTCTTCCGGAAACACATCCAGGTACTCACATACCACTAGCACTGACTCAATCTGTACTCCTAACTCTTGGGTATTCAACACAAATGCAAGATAGGACTCATACCCTTTCCTTAAGTATTTCTCAGCAGTCATAGAAGTAATTAGTACTGGTAAACTGTCCGATTCACCTGATTCAACCCGAATAATATCCCCATTTTCACATCTCAATTCAATAAATTTTCTACCACAGTTCACTAACACGTTATGAATAGTCAACCAATCCATGCCAAGAATTAGGTCAAATTCATCAAACGATAGTAGCATGAGGATAGCCAAAAAACAGTGGCCACTAACCATTAAAGGACAGTTTCTACACACTTTGTCAATTATTACATGTTTGCCTAATGAGTTGGACACTTTTACCACAAATTCAGTAGACTCCACTAGCATTTTCATACTAGGTACCAATTTCATGCAAATATAAAAGCAGTTAGATCCCGAGTCGATCAAAGCAACTACAGATATATCATAGATAGAAAAGGTATCCGTAATCACATCAGAAGATGTAGCATCTTTGCAGGCGCGAATGGCCTATTTCCTTGCAGGCGCTCTAGCCTCGGACCTCACAGTAGAATCTCTAGGCATACCTCTGCTACCAGCCCCACTCCCAGGTTTTTTCTATGGTATACCCCTCGAGGGAGCATTAGTCGCTCTCACATCTTCCTTTTTTTCTTTCTCCTCCATCTGAGGATAGTTTCGAATAAAGTGATCTACTGAACCACACTTGAAGCAGCCTCTATCATTACCTCAGCACTCACCGAAGTGTCATCTACCACACTGCGAACACTCTGGTCTATTCGGTTGAGCACTACCAACACTCGCAATGGAACTGGTCTGAGCTTTAAACGCCGCATACTGCTTATTCTTGTTTCTGCTCAAGAATCATGTCGACGCATTTGTTCGAGTAGGAAACTCCCTCAATTTCTTGGATGAGGTCTGAAATGATCTTCTCATTTGTCTTTTCTTTGAGTCACGTGACTCAATATTAGCTCTCCTATTTTCTTTGGCCAATTCTTCGGCCTTACATGCTCTATAACAAGTACTACAAATTCTCTTAACTCCAAAATACCAACCAACAATCTGATGTCTTCGTTCAAACCATCCTCAAACCTCTTGAACATAGTGGCTTTGGTAGATACGCACTCCCTAGCGTATTTGCTAAGTCTCACGAACTCACACTCATACTCTATTACCGTCATTCGACCTTACTTCAATTCTAGAAATTCTTTCCTCTTCTGATCTATAAACCTCTGACTAATATACTTCTTCTAGAATTCTTCCTGGAACAACTTCCATGTAATCCTTTCCCTTGGTACAACCGACACAAAGGTGTTCCACCATTGGTAGGCCGAGTCTCGCAGGAGTGACACAACACACTTCATTCACTCCTTAGGGGTGCAAGACAATTCATCGAATACCCTAATGGTATTTTCCAACCAGGACTCTGCTCCCTCTGGGTCATCATCAATTTAGGCTAAAATTCCTTGGCCCTATGCTTACGAATTCTATCTATCGGAGGTTTTTCTCTCCTAACCATCTCTACTCTTTGGCAGCCATATGGGCAAGCTGAAGAATCGGAGGAGGTAGGGGAGGCGGAGTGTTCGGATTTGCATGAAAAAACTCTGAGAACCAAGCATCCATTATATGGAGGTAGCCTTCTCTAGCACCTCCGCCCTGACTCAATGTCACAGGCCCACTTTCGATTAGAGCGGTCCCTTCAACGGGAGCTGCCACATTACTTTCCACATCATCCACCATAACTCTGTCAGGATCCATTTACTATATGAAAAACACAATTTAAATTTGTCAAGAGTCATCACACTATCACAATATATTTTTGGCATGTATAGCTAGACCCGTACTCATGCTAGGTTAGTCTGAGAATCGACTAAACCATAGCTCTATACCACTAAATGTAACACCCCTTACCCGAGTTCAACGCCAGAATAGGATACAAGGTGCTACCGTTCTTAAACACATGCTTACAAACATTTTTGTGCCATAAATTTCGTCTAAATTAAAACTTTTTGAAATTCAAAAATAAAGTCCCTAATACGAGCCCACGAGGCCCAAAACATGCCTCTAAAAAGATTCAAGACTTAACTGGGTACTTTACAAAAATTTGAAAAATTCCAAGGTAAACAGGGCACATGCCCGTGTGGAAAAGTGACACGCCCGTGTGTCAGCTTAACATGACCGTGTTGAAGGCCCATGTAGCTCATACAGCCTGGGCATATCTGGACACACCCGTGTCCCTAACCTGTGTGATTTATTTTTTTATTCGAACCTACAGGGGTTTTCACACAACCTAGCACACACCCGTGTCCATGTCCCATGTCCCTCACACGACCATGACATTCCCGAGTCTCAGCCTGTGTACAAAAACCTTGACATTCTATTTCTGATGTCATCAACCAAATAAGGGCACACAGCCAAGGCACAAGCTCGTGTGTTAAGTCGTGTCCTCTACACGATTGAGACACATAGCCGTGTCTCTGCCCTTGTGTTTACTACCATGCATACTGACTTGTAAAATTGAGGTGTAGGGGGCACACGACGAAACTACACGCCCATGGGGCAGACGTACACAGCCTAGACACACATCCGTGTGCCTACCCGTGTGGACAAAAACAAGGCTATTTACCAAGCCTTTTTGCCACCCTTACTTGCACCAACCTACACAACATCAACCAAAACATATCCAAGCATAACACATATGTCCAAAAAACCACAACTATGAGACATTTGCATCAAATGCATTTAATAATAATCAATATTAGCCAACATTAATGGCCTATGAATATCACATCCATCATAAGGACCAACTCTTGTGGATAAACTAACAAGACACTAAACAAAAGATTCAAGTCACTATACATGCCAAAACCAAAATATTAATCTAGCTATACCAAAGCTTCAGGTGATAGTGTGATCAATGCCTCTGATGTCCCTTGATCCTCGATACGAGCTTGATGGCACTATAAGAAAATAGAAATGAGAAGGAGTAAGTATAAAGCTTAGTAAGTTGCATATAAATAAGTAACAACATCAACCATGCATATTATAAATCAACACAACATTTTAAGTGAACATGGGTAAATATCACTACATGCTTACATATATCACAAGTATAAACTAAAGATTTCAATATCGTCCCAAGATCATTTTCATAACTGGAACTTACTCAAGTCATTCTTACCATCAATGAACATAACTAGACTCATATCTCATTAGTTTCAGACAAGAACCTGTACCACTCACAACATGATTATATCGTTCCATATCATTTTCATAAGCTTTTAAAATAACCCGTGAAACCGTTTGGAATACTAACGGATATCTGACAAGCTTTACACAATAGGGTGAATTGCCAATGCCATGTCCCAGACATGGTCTTACACTAGCTTACATGTCAAGGCCAATGCCATGTCCCAGACATGGTCTTACACTAGCTCTCATCTCAATGCCGATGCCATGTCCCAGACATGGTCGTACACTAGCACACACATCAATGCCAATGCCATGTCCCAGACATGGTCTTACACTAGCTCTCACAACATCGTTGATGTCATGTTCCAAACATGGTCTTACACTGGCTCTCATATCGTGGTCGATGCCATGTCCCAGAAATGGTCTTACACTGGCACACATATCACCCAAATGTCATAGCATGGATATCTAATCTATTCCTAGGTTCAATTGAGACTCTACTACATTGAATTTCATCATGCATTATTCATAAGCAATTTCAACCATATTATGCAAAATTAATCGTTCAACACATAATAATGATAAAGTTGTCTTACTTACGTACAACTTACCTCAATATACAAAAAGTGGACAACTAATTGGCTTTAGTCTACTAGCTTGGCCTTTCTCCGGTCTAGGTCCGGATTTCGTACTTCTTGATCTAAAATGATAAAAATTCACTAATTTAATCATCATATTAATTTTTTCATTTCATAAATCATATTTTGACAAAATGACCATTTTACCCCTAGACTTTCACAAAATTATGATTTTATCCTTAGGCTCGTAAATCGATTTTTATCAAATTTTCTCACTAACCAAGCCTAGTTGAATTCTTTTTTGTAACACCCCGAACCCGAGTCCGACACCGGAGTCGAACACGAGGTGTTAACAAACTTTGAAAAATTTCCAGACACTGCCCAATCTGTGTACTAGTCGCTTTAAAAATCATATCTTGAGCTTCACAACTCGAAAATCAGTTTCGTGATTTTTTCCTGAAACTAGACTCATATGCCCATCTACATATTTTTTTCTAGAATTTTTGATCGGGCCAATTAGTACAGTTTATTAGTTAAAGTCTCCCATGTTACAGGAATCAACTACCCTGACATTTGCACATTACGACTTGGATATCTCCTTGTACAGGGCTCCAATACTGATGCCGTTTATTTCTATAGAAACTAGACTCAGAGAGGAATCTATACATATATGGTATGACTCCTAATTATCTCTGGTTAATTTATAATCAATTTCCAAAGTCGGAACAAGGAATCCAGAACCCGTTCTGGCCCTGTCTCACGAGAACCTGAATATCTCTTAACATACTGTCCATATGATTGTTTCGTTACTTTCCTATGAAAGTAGATTCTTCAAGGTTTGTTTACATAATTTATTCACTATTTAATTCCATTTCTACTATTTTTAGTGATTTTCCAAATCTACGTCACTGATGCTGTCAGCATCTACCTTTAAGGTAGGCTTTACCTATTTCATGGTTCAACTAGCCCTTTTTGCATACATAGCACAATTTATGAAAGTGATTAACCATCCCCGTGGCCAATCCTTGTCAAGCATATCCACACCAAATGATTATAACATTACACTCAAACACGTATAAGCCATTTTCGCATGGCTATCCAAAACTTACACATCACATAAAGTACTCGAAAAACAACAATGGGTCGTCCTATACATGCCATATCAAAATTCAACCAAAAGAGTACCCAAAAGAGCCTTTGATAGTGTGGGCGACTTCGACTTCAAGATCCCGAGTCCGATAGCTGGAGAACCAAAAATCTATAAAACAGAGGAGCAATGGAACGAAGTAAGCAATTTATGCTTAGTAAGTTTTGAGCAAGAAATTCCAGCATAACGAAAGCATAGCACACATTTAGCTAAACGGAATATTTTATAATACACAATTTTTCCGATATCAAACTTACTTCACAACGTTAACCCTTATGTACATACACAAAAGACCAACTTAGCCGAAGGCCGGTAGCTCGTTCATCAACTGAGCGAATATTTATTTGTAAGGGCTCGATTAAATTCAACACATACGTAACATATCCCAATATTGGGATGTTTTTCGAGTATTAGCTGGAATTTTACAGCAAGCTCATTCATTACCAAAATCACGTACCTTCGGAATTTAACCGGATATTTCTCCTCGTTCAAGTGCCTTCGGGACATAGCCCGGTTATAGTAACTCATACAATGCCTTCGGGACTTAACCCGGATTTTAAAACTCGCACGAATGCCTTCGGGACTTAACCCGGAATTAGTATCTCGCACAAAGGCCTTCGGGACTTAACCCGGAATTAATAACTCGCACAAATGCCTTCGGATCTTAGTCCGGATATAGTCACTTAGCACAAAGCCTTCGGGACTTAGCCCGGACAGCATTCAATTAATCATGCACATCTAACAATAATTCATGGCACATTCGTATTTCTTTTTCATTAGCAAAACTCAAACACAAGGCACATACCATCCTTGCACATTCGGCTCAATAGCCCCACATAGAGCATGATTTTAATTTGCTTAAAACATGATTTAATCACATCGTAATTTAAGCTCTCTTACTCAAGAACTTACCTCGGGTGTTGTCGAACAATTCCGCTAACTATTCGACCACTTTTTCCTTCCCTTTATCGGGATCTATTTCCCCTTTGCTCTTGAGCTTAATTAAACAAATAAATTGATTTCATCATTTAGGCATCAAAAAAAAAGATGAACACGAAGCACTTAGCCCATATTTATACATTAGACATTAAAGTCACATACATGTGAAATCATGCATCAACACAACATATTAGCTAATTTTTCCCCCTTGGCCGAATATGCATGTCTATTTTTGGGGTCGATTTCAACACTTAATACACACATATACACACTAGTAAAGCATCCTCTCCCTTCCCATCGATTTAACACATGCATTGCTCATTAACATGTAAAAGTTACATTCGGCCTTAGCACACAACTTGCTAGCCGATTCTTCTCCATTTAGCAACCAATGCACATATGTGCTCACACAAAAATGCTAAAAAGGAGGTTCAAGAATCATCAAGTCATCATCACATGCATCATTAACAAACTTCATATTTAGCATGCAATGGCATTAACACAACCTCCACCTAGGCCGAATTTTAACTCATCCTCTTGCCTCATCACCACCACATCAAACATCAACCAAGAATGATGCATCCATGGTCAAATGTCATTTCCATCACATAGCAAGATTTAGACCATGGGCTAGGTAGAACTCAAGCTAACAACTAAAACATGCACGCATCTCATGGAACATCATCAAACATACCTTAGCCTAGCTACATGCATGGCCGAACATCTTCACCTTTCTTCTTCCTTCCTCCTTAAAATTATTGGCCAAGGATGAACCAAAGGATGAGAAATTTTTTTCTTTGTTTTTCTTTCTAGTTTCGGCAAGTATGAAGATGAGAAAAGGATGAACAAAAAATTCTCTCCTTTCTTTTCTTTAGCTCACGGCAATGGGGGGGACAAACAACTACACACACATTTTTTTTTTGTATTCACCATACTCATTTTCATTATTTTATGCCCATGCCCCTTATTTTATTTGTTTTATCCCAACATTTTATGACACAAATTAACATATTTTATTTGTGCCATACTTATGCCATAATTTCCAAAAAAAAAATTGCACAATTGCTCATCATGCCCATCATGGCCGGCCACCTTGTTTTAAGGTGGGAAATTTGACATGCAAATCCACCTATTTCATACTATAAGTTATTTGGCCACTACAAATTAGCCTATAGCATTTGCAAAAATTTTCACATGAGTCACATTTCAAAATTTCACTCACAATTGGCAAAATCAAAGCATGAAATTTTCACACATGCACTTTCACATGAAATAAACATAGGATATAACATCTAATTATTATTGTGACTCGGTTTAGCGGTCCCGAAACCACTTCCCGACTAGGGTCAATTTTGGGCTGTCACAACTCTCCCCCACTTAAGAAATTTTCGTCCCCGAAAATCTTGCCGGTAAATAGGTTTGGGTATCGTTCTTTCATCGAGCTCTCGGTCTCCCAAGTAGCTTCCTCGATCCTGTGTTTGAGCCATAACACCTTTACTAGCGGAACTCTTTTGTTTCGCAACTCCTTCACTTCACGAGCTAGGATACGCATCGGTTCTTCTTCATAGCTCATGTCGACTTGAATTTCAACCTCTGATGGGCTAATTATGTGCGATGGATCAGATCGACAGCGTCGAAGCATCGAAACATGAAAGACGTCATGAATCTTTTCAAGCTCAGGGGGTAAAATCAATCTATACGCAACCGGACCAACTCGTTCGGAGATTTCGTACGGCCCAATGAATCTTGGGCTCAACTTGCCCTTACGGCCGAACCTGAGTATCTTTTTCCAAGGTGAAACCTTAAGGAACACTTTGTCTCCCACCTGATACTCGATGTCTTTTCGTTTCAAATCTGCATACGACTTCTGACGATCCGTGGCTACCTTCAGACTTTCACGGATTACCTTTACTTTCTGTTCAGCATCTTTAATCAAATCAACTCCGAAAATTTTACTTTCACCGAGCTCGGTCCAAAACAATGGTGTATGGCATTTACGACCGTACAAAGCCTCGTAAGGTGCCATCTTAATACTTGATTGAAAACTATTGTTGTAAGCGAATTCAATCAAAGGTAAATACCGTTCCCATGCACTACTGTACTCGAGGATGCAACATCTCAACATATCCTCAAGTATCTGAATTATCCGCTCGGATTGACCATCGGTTTGGGGGTGAAAAGCAGTGCTAAAATGTAGCTTGGTACCCAGAGCTTCTTGCAATTTCTTCCAAAATCGTGAGGTGAATCTCGGATCTCTATCCGACACGATAGAAACAGGTACCCCGTGTAATCTCACAATTTGAGAAACGTACAATTCAGCTAGTTTATCTAATGAAAAATCCGTACGTACGGGGATGAAATGAGCCGACTTAGTCAGTCTATCAACAACAACCCATATCGTATCCTTCTTACTTGCTGACAAGGGCAGTCCGGACACAAAGTCCATTGTGACTCGATCCCATTTCCACTCGGGTATCATGATCGGCTGGAGTAATCCTGAAGGCACTTGATGTTCCGCTTTCACTTGTTGACATATTAAACATCTCGAAACAAAGTCGGAGATGTCCCGTTTCATACCATGCCACCAAAATTGACGTTTCAAATCGTTGTACATTTTCGTACTCCCCGGGTGAATTGACATTCGGCTACAATGGGCTTCGTTCAGAATCATCGAAATGAGTTCCGAATTCCTTGGAACACACAAACGATTTCTGAACCTCAAACAATCATCATCATCAATTTGAAACTCCGATTCCTCGTTCGGAACACACTTAGCCCGTTTTGCAACCAATTCATCATCGACTTTCTGAGCTTCACGAATTTGGTGAGTCAATAATGGTTTAGCTTTTAATTCAGCTACTAACACATTGTCTGGTAGAACAGACAAATGCACGTTCATCGCTCGTAAAGCAAACAATGACTTCCGGCTTAAGGCGTCCGCAACCACGTTAGCCTTTCCCGGGTGGTAATCAATGACAAGCTCGTAATCTTTCAACAACTCAAGCCAACGTCTTTGTCGCAGATTCAAGTCTCGTTGAGTCATCAAATATTTGAGACTTTTGTGATCCGAAAATACATGGCACTTCTCACCAAACAGATAATGTCGCCATATTTTTAAAGCAAACACGATGGCAGCTAGTTCGAGATCATGGGTCGGATAATTCCTCTCGTGTGGCTTCAATTGTCTCGACGCATAGGCCACGACTCGACCTTCTTGCATCAATACGCAACCCAACCCAAGTAGGGATGCGTCACTATAAATGACAAACTCTTTACCTGATTCGGGTTACACCAAAATTGGAGCTTCAGTCAAATGAGTTTTCAGTTGGTCGAAACTTTTCTGACATTTCTCCGTCCACTCGAACTTAACATCCTTTTGAAGTAGCTTCGTCATTGGTGTGGCTATCATCGAGAAACCTTTCACAAATCGTCGGTAATAACCGGCGAGCCCCAAAAAGCTCCGAACTTCAGTAATATTTCTCGGAGGTTTCCAGTCAAGTATGGCTGAAATTTTGTTCGGGTCAACACGAATACCTGACGCGGATACCACATGACCCAAGAAGCTAACCTCTCTTAACCAGAACTCACACCTACTGAACTTAGCATATAACTGCTTATCCCGCAAAATTTGCAGCACTAGCCTCAGATGCTCAGCATGTTCGGTCTCATCTCTTGAATAGACCAAAATGTCATCAATGAACACAACTACGAACCGATCCAAATACGGTCTGAAGATCCGATTCATCAAATCCATAAATACCGCAGGGGCATTAGTGAGCCCAAACGGCATCACTAAGAATTCGTAGTGACCATATCTCGTTCTGAAGGCAGTTTTGGGAATATCTGAATCTCGAATTCGCAACTGATAATAGCCCGATCTCAAATCTATTTTTGAGAACACTGAGGCTCCCTTCAGTTGGTCGAACAAATCATCGATGCGCGGCAACGGATATTTGTTCTTTATCGTCACTTTATTCAGCTGACGATAGTCAATGCACAACCTCATGGTTCCGTCCTTCTTTTTCACGAACAATACTGGTGCACCCCAAGGTGAGAAACTTGGTCGAGCGAAACCTCTATCCGCCAGTTCTTGCAACTAAGCTTTCAACTCCTTTAACTCGATTGGTGCCATTCGATACGGAGCTATCGAAATCGGCGTAGTCCCAGGTACAAGCTCAATACCAAACTCTACCTCCCGAACAGGTGGTAAACCCGGTAATTCTTCCGGAAAAACATCCGGGTATTCACAAGCCACCGGCACAGATTCGGGTTTCTTTTCTAATTCTTTGTCATCAAGTACATACGCAAGGTATGCTTCGCACCCTTTTCTTACATATTTCTGTGCCAACATTGCTGATATTATAGCTGGCATCCCCTCCAAGTCCGCAGACTCAATTCGGATTACTTCGTTATTTGCGCACCTCAAATCAATAGTCTTGCTCTTGCAATTCACAACCGCATCATGCGCGGTCAACCAATTCAAACCAAGGATAACATCAAATTCATCAAACGGCAAAAGCATCAAGTCCGCCGGAAAACAGGAACCTCGAATTTCCAGGGGACATTTCTTACACACTTTGTCGACAAGCACGTAACGACCCAAGGGATTTGACACCCGAATTACGAACTCAGTAGACTCAATAGGTAAAGTCTTACTGGATGCTAAGGTTTCACATATGTAAGAATGAGTAGAACCGGGGTCAATCAAAGCAATTACATTAGTATCAAAGAGAGTGAATGTACCGGTAATAACATCAGGCGAAGAAGCATCCTCGCGGGCACGTATAGCATAAGCTCTAGCAGGCGCACGAGCTTCGGATCTGGTTATATCATCTCTAGATCCTCTCTGACCACCACCAGTATTGCTCGCATTTCCAGATGGTCTACCCCGAGCAGTGGTAGCACCCGGTCTCCCACTCTGATTTACATTCTGTTCCGACAACCTCGGGCAATCTTTAATGAAGTGGTCAACTGATCCGCATTTGTAACAGGAGCGGTCAGGGAATCTACAACTCCCCGAATGCCATTTATCGCAATATCGGCATTTCGTTCTGTCTCGACGTTCATTCCCAACACTGGCGACTGAAGTGCCTCGTGTACCTACAAGGGGTCGATCACGATCTCGTCTAAAAAAACCCGAAGTGCCTCTAAACTGGCCCGCATCATCCCGAAATCTCTTCGATGCCTGTTGAAGAGACCTTCCCGAGGATCTTTTACGAAACTCTCCAGTTCCCTCATCAACTCTTTGCTTTTCTTTTCTAAGCTCTTCGGCTTTACAAGCTCGTTCAACAAGTACCACGAACTCTCGTATTTCAAGAACGCCAACGAACATTTTTATATCTTCATTCAGCCCATCCTCGAAGCGTTTACACATAATAGCTTCGGACGAAACACATTCCCGAGCGTATTTGCTAAGTCTAACGAATTTTCGCTCGTAATCAGTAACCGACATGGAGCCTTGCTTAAGCTCAAGAAATTCCTTCCGTTTTTGATCAACAAATCTCTGACTGATATACTTTTTCCGAAACTCAGTTTGGAAAAACTCCCAAGTTACTTGCTCTCGGGGCACAACGGAAGTCAGAGTACTCCACCAATAGTAGGCAGAATCACGTAGCAAGGAGATAGCACACTTTAGGCATTCATCGGGTGTACAAGATAGCTCATCGAGTACCCGGATAGTGTTGTCCAGCCAAAATTCAGCTTGCTCGGCATCATCGCTATCCATAGCCTTAAATTCAGTAGCCCCATGTTTTCGGATTCTGTCAACTGGGGGCTTATTTGACCTTATTTGGTCAGTTACCGGTGGTATTGTAGGTGCGGGGGTAGTATTTGTCGGGAATGGAGGTTGTGGAACAGCCATATTAGTTCGAATGTATTGGTTGAACCAATCATTCATCACGCTATAGAATGCTTGTCTAGCTTCATCATTCGGATTACTAGCATTAGGTTGAGAGTCTGCCAGCACTGTCCCTTGTGCGGGAGCAGGCGCTACACTCTCAAGATCATCAGCTACCTCTCGGTCACGATCGGGATCCATTACTATAAATAAACACATTTACAATTGTCAGAAATCACCACACTATCAAGTAATCACATAAAATGGCATGTATAGCTAGACCCAACACATTACGGTAGTCCTAGAATCGACTAAACCTGGCTCTGATACCAATAAAATGTAACACCCCGAACCCGAGTCCGACACCGGAGTCGAACACGAGGTGTTAACAAACTTTGAAAAATTTCCAGACACTGCCCAATCTGTGTACTAGTCGCTTTAAAAATCATATCTTGAGCTTCACAACTCGAAAATCAGTTTCATGATTTTTCCCTGAAACTAGACTCATATGCGCATCTACATATTTTTTTCTAGAATTTTTTATTGGGCCAATTAGTACAGTTTATTAGTTAAAGTCTCCCATGTTACAGGAATCGACTACCCTGACCTTTGCGCATTACGACTTGGATATCTCCTTGTACAGGGCTCCAATACTGATGCCGTTTATTTCTATAGAAACTAGACTCAGAGAGGAATCTATACATATATGGTATGACTCCTAATTATCTCTGGTTAATTTATAATCAATTTCCAAAGTCGGAACAAGGAATCCAGAACCCGTTCTGGCCCTGTCTCACGAGAACCTGAATATCTCTTAACATACTGTCCATATGATTGTTTCGTTACTTTCCTATGAAAGTAGATTCTTCAAGGTTTGTTTACATAATTTATTCACTATTTAATTCCATTCCTAATATTTTTAGTGATTTTCCAAATCTACGTCACTGATGCTGTCAGCATCTACCTTTAAGGTAGGCTTTACCTATTTCATGGTTCAACTAGCCCTTTTTGCATACATAGCACAATTTATGAAAGTGATTAACCATCCCCGTGGCCAATCCTTGTCAAGCATATCCACACCAAATGATTATAACATTACACTCAAACACGTATAAGCCATTTTCGCATGGCTATCCAAAACTTACACATCACATAAAGTACTCGAAAAACAACAATGGGTCGTCCTATACATGCCATATCAAAATTCAACCAAAAGAGTACCCAAAAGAGCCTTTGATAGTGTGGGCGACTTCGACTTCAAGATCCCGAGTCCGATAGCTGGAGAACCAAAAATCTATAAAACAGAGGAGCAATGGAACGAAGTAAGCAATTTATGCTTAGTAAGTTTTGAGCAAGAAATTCCAGCATAACGAAAGCATAGCACACATTTAGCTAAACGGAATATTTTATAATACACAATTTTTCCGATATCAAACTTACTTCACAACGTTAACCCTTATGTACATACACAAAAGACCAACTTAGCCGAAGGCCGGTAGCTCGTTCATCAACTGAGCGAATATTTATTTGTAAGGGCTCGATTAAATTCAACACATACGTAACATATCCCAATATTGGGATGTTTTTCGAGTATTAGCTGGAATTTTACAGCAAGCTCATTCATTACCAAAATCACGTACCTTCGGAATTTAACCGGATATTTCTCCTCGTTCAAGTGCCTTCGGGACATAGCCCGGTTATAGTAACTCATACAATGCCTTCGGGACTTAACCCGGATTTTAAAACTCGCACGAATGCCTTCGGGACTTAACCCGGAATTAGTATCTCGCACAAAGGCCTTCGGGACTTAACCCGGAATTAATAACTCGCACAAATGCCTTCGGATCTTAGTCCGGATATAGTCACTTAGCACAAAGCCTTCAGGACTTAGCCCGGACAGCATTCAATTAATCATGCACATCTAACAATAATTCATGGCACATTCGTATTTCTTTTTCATTAGCAAAACTCAAACACAAGGCACATACCATCCTTGCACATTCGGCTCAATAGCCCCACATAGAGCATGATTTTAATTTGCTTAAAACATGATTTAATCACATCGTAATTTAAGCTCTCTTACTCAAGAACTTACCTCGGGTGTTGTCGAACAATTCCGCTAACTATTCGACCACTTTTTCCTTCCCTTTATCGGGATCTATTTCCCCTTTGCTCTTGAGCTTAATTAAACAAATAAATTGATTTCATCATTTAGGCATCAAAAAAAAAGATGAACACGAAGCACTTAGCCCATATTTATACATTAGACATTAAAGTCACATACATGTGAAATCATGCATCAACACAACATATTAGCTAATTTTTCCCCCTTGGCCGAATATGCATGTCTATTTTTGGGGTCGATTTCAACACTTAATACACACATATACACACTAGTAAAGCATCCTCTCCCTTCCCATCGATTTAACACATGCATTGCTCATTAACATGTAAAAGTTACATTCGGCCTTAGCACACAACTTGCTAGCCGATTCTTCTCCATTTAGCAACCAATGCACATATGTGCTCACACAAAAATGCTAAAAAGGAGGTTCAAGAATCATCAAGTCATCATCACATGCATCATTAACAAACTTCATATTTAGCATGCAATGGCATTAACACAACCTCCACCTAGGCCGAATTTTAACTCATCCTCTTGCCTCATCACCACCACATCAAACATCAACCAAGAATGATGCATCCATGGTCAAATGTCATTTCCATCACATAGCAAGATTTAGACCATGGGCTAGGTAGAACTCAAGCTAACAACTAAAACATGCACGCATCTCATGGAACATCATCAAACATACCTTAGCCTAGCTACATGCATGGCCGAACCTCTTCACCTTTCTTCTTCCTTCCTCCTTAAAATTATTGGCCAAGGATGAACCAAAGGATGAGAAATTTTTTTCTTTGTTTTTCTTTCTAGTTTCGGCAAGTATGAAGATGAGAAAAGGATGAACAAAAATTCTCTCTTTTCTTTTCTTTAGCTCACGGCAATGGGGGGGACAAACAACTACACACACATTTTTTTTTTGTATTCACCATACTCCTTTTCATTATTTTATGCCCATGCCCCTTATTTTATTTGTTTTATCCCAACATTTTATGACACAAATTAACATATTTTATTTGTGCCATACTTATGCCATAATTTCCAAAAAAAAAATTGCACAATTGCTCATCATGCCCATCATGGCCGGCCACCTTGTTTTAAGGTGGGAAATTTGACATGCAAATCCACCTATTTCATACTATAAGTTATTTGGCCACTACAAATTAGCCTATAGCATTTGCAAAAATTTTCACATGAGTCACATTTCAAAATTTCACTCACAATTGGCAAAATCAAAGCATGAAATTTTCACACATGCACTTTCACATGAAATAAACATAGGATATAACATCTAATTATTATTGTGACTCGGTTTAGCGGTCCCGAAACCACTTCCCGACTAGGGTCAATTTTGGGCTGTCACATTTTTATACTATAAGTAGCCCACAATTCCCATCATTTCACACATTTGCCCCATAATTTATAACTTATGCAAATGGTCCTTAGTTAGGGTTTTCATGAAAACTACTTCACAAAAGTTGTTTGTTTAAAAACCAGGATTCATTTTCTTCTATAAAAATTCAGAAAAAAATATGAACACTCTCATGTAAAAACCTTATACTTTCAACCATTTTGCAAAATAGTCCCCTCATTAGCTAGATTATGCTACAAAGGTCCCGAAAGTACAAAAATTATCAAAAAAGGCCATCAAAATCACTTACTTGTAAGGGTAAAGAGTGGCTGAAATTTTGAAGATTCAAAACCCATAAAATGGCTGAAATTTTTGGTGGTGAAAGAAGGGATGAAAAAGATGAAGTCTTTTGTTTTATTTAATCTCATTTTCTAGTCAAAATAGGCTATCAACTTCACCAAATTTGATTTTTTTTTTATTCATCTTTGTCCCTATGGCTGACCATCCCTATTTAAATGGGTCTATTTCCCATTTAAAGACCCCTAATTATGATTCCCTAGCTATTTAACACCATTATCTAGAAAAAAACAAAACTTTTGCTCTTTATGCGATTTAGTCCTTTTTCGAGCACGCAATCACTAAAATTATTTCACCAAAATTTTTATGGACTCATATAAACATGCTATAACACATAAAATAATATTAAAAATAATTTTTCTGACCTCAGGTTAGTGGTTCTAAAACCACTGTTCCGACTAGGCCCAAAACCAGGCTGTTACAGATTCAACTCTGATTTGTAGAGTTAAGAGGCTACTGCAGCAACCATGGGAGGTCAAGCTAACACATGTTTTTCGAGAGGCAAATGAAGCTGCCAACCATATGACTAGTGTGAGGAATAGAGGAGAATATGGGTTAAAATTTTATGACAATGCCTTGGATAGCATTCAGGGAATTATTTGTAAGGATATAGGTGATTTATTATTTGTAAGGATATAAGTGATTTATAACTCTTGTTCCTCCATATTATTTGGGACTGAATACTAAGCATCTTTTTTCACATAAAACAAAGTCTAAAACATAATAAATAAATATTAAATCTTGGCAATAAATTTTCAATTTAAATGCCAACTAAAACAAAAAATAAATATCCAATTTACATATATTCAAATAAATATTTTCAATATCTCATGAGAATACATCATATAGAATAATATTGTAACAAAAAATTATAATTAAATAGTGATTTTTAAATTTAATGCATGCAAGTAAAAATTTAAAACAATATATATTATAATTATATTATTTTAATAGATTATCTATTACAACATATATAATTTAAGTTTATTTATATTTTAAATTGTCTAATTTCTATCTCACAAAACATGATTTATATATAACAAATATTCCCCTAAAAAAATCTATCAAAAGCCTTAAAATATGGCTAAATTAGGCATATTTGTTTACTTTAAAACCTATTTGAGGGATTAGTTCAATTTTTACCACATTTATCGAAATAGGTTTCACCATATTTACTAGTTGGATGTGTTTTCTTCTCTCTCTTCAATCGAGTTTTATTTTTAGGGTTGGTTTAGTTTAGGTTAAGGTTTGGGTTTGGGTCAAGTGCTTTTAGGGTACTAGTTGGATTTTAGGGTGTTGTTATGGTTTTTTAAGGGTTTAGGGATAGAAATAATAAGAGGACGATTTATTTGTGTTTGTGTTTGAGGTAGACATTGTAAAAGCTCAAAGGTATATTTCAGCTAACGGTGATGCAATAATGCTTGGAGACCCATACATTTAATCTGTTGCATTGGCATGAAACTATTGCCTTAGAAGTCCATCACAAGCAACTCAGGCACTAAGTTCACGGTGCATATACTATCACGAGTTGAAGTATAAGTAGAGCTCCTAGTTGACGGATGTTAATGTGGGGTCATGATTTGGAGTATAACTTAGGAGTACTCCTTATAGTGGTTATGCGGTCATGGCTTCAAGTTTCGCCTCACCACAAGAGGATGTTTTGTAAAACCGATACAAAAATTTGAAATGATAATCATAGGGAAAAATTCAGGGGCTTTCAATATAACCAACTTATTTTTTTCTCCATCTCCACCAAAAGTAGGATTGGTAACCTTCATATTGTCTGAAATGGTGACAGAGTTGGATAGAAGAGCACTGTCAGGGGAGGAGAGATGGTAGCGGTGGAGAGAAGCTAGAGGCTGAGTCGAGGTGCAGCGGTAGCTGGAGGTCAAGTCATGTCAAGGCGATAGTGGTTGTAATTATTAGTCAGTGATTTAATCGCAACAACCATTGTTGAGCCAAAACGACCTCCAGCTTTTGTCCAACGCGATAGTCGCTCACCCCCTAACAATGCACCTGCCCCCAACTTCGTCACTGGTTTCAAACAAGAGAGAGGTTAACAATATTGCCTTTGGTGTTGACGAAGAAAAAAATAAGTGGGTTATATCAGAAAGCCTTTGCGTTTTCCCCTACAATTATCATGCCAAACTTACTATCGGTTTAACAAAGCATCCTCTTCTTGTGAGCTGGAACTTGAACCTGTGGTCGCATAACCATTGTCAAGTAGGCCTCCAATTCATACTCCAAGTCGCGACCGGACATTAACATCCGTCAACTAGGACCTGTAGTTAAACTACAACCCATGACCATATAAGCACTGCGAACTCGAAGCTTGGGTTGCAATGAGATGGGCGGCTTCTAATGCAATGGTTCCTTCCCAACGCAGCGGATGAAATATGTGGGTCTCAGAGCCCCACACATCATTGTGAATTTAAACACATCTTAAAACTAGCACATCGACTCCCCAAAACAGAAATAAATTTATCAATTGGTAAAGTTAAAAAATTGAAAGAAAAATATAAGCAATGGTTTAGAGAAGTTTTTAGGGGTGAGGGGAGGTGACTAAGAGAGTTATGCACTAGGGAGAGCATAACCCTCCCTTTATATAAGGAAACGGATGGCAACAAGTGAAGGAGGAAAATTTAAAACGTAGTTATGGATTTCTGAAAATATCTCAGGATTCTCGAGATATATGAAAAAAGGATCGAGATTCCCATGGTTCAATAAAACTTTTCAAGTGAGTTGAAAATGGTAGAGTGAAAATGCTCTGCCTAGGGCACGCTTCAATGATGTGGTAGAAAGAATCACTGAAAGCGAGCTCAATTGGACATGTTTTCAGCTGAATCATGAAAATGTGGTTGTTTGCCTTTTTTTTATGGCCGTTGGAATTCGACCGTTGGGAGAAATCATTCTTGGAGAGAGAGGGGAAAACGCGTCCAACAGCCTATTCCGATAAATATGGTGAAATTTTTCCTAATCCATCAAGTAAGTTTTAAAATTGACATATATGTCTAATTTACCCTAAAAATATAGCTTACAAAATGTGTTATTTATTTTATGAATATTTAACCAAAATGGATATTCACTATTTAAATTTATTCAAATAAACGGAATAACAAATATAACATATTTTATATAATCAATGCAAATTAATTCTAAGATTTGCAATAAATTAAAATATATGATGAAAAATATAATATTTTACTTGTCAATTTCATGAGTTAATCTTTTATTCAAATAAAATATACATGTTGGATCTTTGAATAAGATAAAAGTTCTTGAATATTAATTTTATAACTTAGTAAAATTAATTTTAGATAAGAAACTTAATAGGGAAAAAAATATCATTTATTCATTCTTACCTAAAAGCTTAAAAAATAAATCTCAATATTTGTATAAGTTGAAAATATAAGCAATAACTTAAGAAATCATTCAAAATAGAGTAGGCGAGAACCATCGAAGACTAAAGAGCAACCATACACCAATACTTGAAAGAGCAAAATATTTAGAAAGTGAATAATTTTTTTCGTATATAAAGCAAACAAAACATGTAAAATTCTATAATTATAACTAGCAAAATTTAAAATATTATTACAAATTTAATATCTTTGTAAAAATATTATTTTTATTAAATTAGAGTTTGAATTGGACTTTAATTTTTATAAATTGTACGTGGGTACTATATATATATATATATTGGACATGATATTCGGTAGGGGTGAGCGTTCGATCGAATTGAATCGAATAAAAAAATTTTCAGTTAATTGAGTTGACGAATCCTATTTTATCATCCTAACTTGATTTAAAATTTTCTCGAATCAAGTCAAGTGAGATGGAATTCGAATCAAATATATTTGTTCGAATTAAATTTTAAGAAAATGACCTTGGGTCCTTATAGCCATTGTCACCCACCGCAATCAAATTTGCCCATCTTAATCAAATTTGTTATTAATTTTCATCTCCTTATAATTTATTTATTAATCTTTTATATACAGGTTAGCTTATTTGCTTGCTTAATTACTTTAATTATCTTCTAATTTTTGTCAATGTGTATTTTGAAATTAAAAAGTATATTAAATATAAAAAATGTAATTTTTTAATAAAAGTTATCTTAAAGATAAAATGTGAAATTGATACCAACATAAAATTTTAACATGAATATTTTATAGCATCATCAATAATTCAATTTTAACATAAATTTATAAAGATTTAATATGATTAAACAATTCAATAATATAAATAGTACAAAATGTGAAATTTAATTTAATAATATAAATAATAGATATAAATAAAATTATTATTATTTAGGTTTAAAGTTTGTTTGGATGATTTTTTATTTGGGAGTAAATGGGGGATGATATTCAAAAAAAATTGGGAAGAAAATGGGTTTGAGGTAAATCAGGGGTGAGATGGGCGGGGAGTAAAAGTTTTAAGGGGAAAGTGGAGGAGTAAAAGTATTAGGGGAAAAGTAAAAAAGTTTGGGGTAAAAATGTAAAATATTATAGTTTGATACTCGATTTATTCGAATCATTCGAGTTATTGAAATTCGAAAATTAAACTTGATTCGAACTTGAAATTCGAAAAAAATAATTTGAGTTTACTTGAATAACTCAATTCGTTTAACTTAAAATTTAAATTTTTTTTCGATTTTTTCGAGTTGAATAGAGTTTTGCTCACCCCTAAAAAAACAATCTCAGTTAATTAAGTGACTAGTTTAAAAAAACTTATAGGAACCACCCATATTATCTGTCTCTTCTTTAAAATTAATTAATTAATGGGTAAATTACACCAACAATCACTCAACTTTGGGGTAGCTAACAAAATAGTCACTCAAATTTCAATTCAGTCACTCAACTTTTTAAAAATAACAAAACAGTCACCACTAACCATTTTCCGTTATAGACGTAACGAAGCTACCATTTTCCGTTACAAACTTAACGGAGCTGCCATTTTCTTTCCCCCTATCACTACTCTCCCATCCCTCTCCCTCTTCCCCCACCATCCCTCCTCCTACTCTAATTTTCTCTCCCTCTTCCCCTCTTTCCCAACATCCCTCCTCCTACTTTGATTCTTTCTCTCTCCCCCACCGTCCCTTTGCTAACTCTCTATCGCCTTTCAAGATTTCAAGGGTTTATAAGTTGCTGTTGAAATTCCCAAGCTGCTAAACCAAAAATGGTGTGTTGAAGTTGCTCTTTGTGTTGTTTTGTTCTGTTATTGTTTTCTTTTCATGTTGGTTTTTTTTCATTACTGAACCTGATAGATTTGAATTTTGTTTATAACTTTGAAATTATTAGGGTCTCCAAAATGACATCGATTTGCTCAATTCTCTAGCAGAACTTGAGAAAAAGAAGCACAGACTCAAGCGTTTAGTCCAGACCCTCAATTCCTTCTTTATGGTAATTTTCAAAAAGAAAAAACCATTTCTCAGTACATATATAGATATATGTATGTGTTGGGATTGACTTTTTTTCTTTGGGTGTTGGCTTTTGTTTGTTGAAGGATGTGAAATGTCAAGGCTCTTTCAACATGTAAGTTGCCTTTGTGTCTCTAAATTTACTTTTTATCTATTGAGCTATGTGTGGTATCCATTTGATGATTTCTACATAATTGGGTTTGTGGTTTGGGGACAGAACAACATAAATTTGAAAAAAATAGATCACCGAGATTTGTATGATTATTGATCCTTAATGACAATAACAACAAAACGAAAAGGCGAGAAATGAAAAAGGATTATACTAAAATTGTGTGCTCCAAACATATTCACAATGTGGTAAAATGGATAAAAGGAAAGAATCAGAGTAAGGAAGAGAGTTAGCAAAGGGACGGTGGAGGAGAGGGAAAGAATCAAAGTAAGAGAAGGGATGGTGGGGAAGAGGGGAAGAGGAGAGAGAATTAGAGTAGGGAGAAGGATGGTAGGGAAGAGGGAGAAGGATAGGAGAGTAGTGATAAGGGGATGAAAAATGACAATTCCGTTATGTTTGTAACAAAAAATGGTAACTCTGCTACGTCTGTAATAGAAAATGATCGGTGGTGATTGTTTTGTTATTTTTCAAAAATTGAGTGACTGTTTTGTCCGTTACCCTAAAGTTGAGCGACTGTTGGTATAATTTATCCTTAATTAATAAAAAGTTGAAACCCCGGCAAAACTTCCAATGGGGACTAAAGTTCTGGTTAAGGCTTGATTTGGATTCATAATTTAGCTTATATGATTAATGTAATTAATTATCTTTTAGAAAAATGACCAATAAATATGGGTGATTTCAGCACATATGATTTCCATTTTTAAAATTTTGAAATTAAGGTTTCTTTTATTAAGAAAAATTACGTGTAGAAATACTATTTTTGTAAAGGACTTTAAGCTTCTGAAACAAAAAATAAAGATTTTTAAGCCAATACAAACAAGTTTAAGTTTAGTAAAAAACAGGAACAGAAAACAGCAATTTAAGCATGGCATTGCTCTATTTGTGGCAAACATGAGTAATAGGGATCAAATTTTGATCAAAATCTTGACACAATCTGGTTGCTTCAACAACTCAAAAACTGTCTACGTCTTCCAGCTTAATCTCATGACTCAAAAGTTCATCAAGCTGGATTTCCTGTTCAGAAACAACAACAAATTAAAACATTTATGGAATCGATTCTTCAGCTGTTAGTCAATTAAGTGATATGATACACAACTCGCCCTGTTTTTACATTTTGAATATATAATTGGAAGGTCGGTTTTAGCTTTCAGCCCTCCAAAAATTGACCCCTTCAATGTTCTTCCAACGAGAAGCCCTATGATGTTTATGTTCACATTTGGCTCTTCTACTCCCATCTGTATGATTTTTCCTGTTCCCTAACCATCATAATCCCGGATATGAACAGAATAAATTCCTTTAATCTATAATAAAAAAATCATATTTGAGGAATTTGTTAAAAAAAAAAAGGTTTCCTTTTTCATACATAAAATAGTGTATGATAGTGATGTGTCAGTACCAATTTTGTGGATTGAATGGCTTGATTGATGAGGGGTGGAACCCCAGTACATTCAAAGCCATAGTCAACGCCCATTCCAGCAGTTAAATCTTTCACCAATTCGGCAATTGATTTATCAGATTCCTCGGGATTTATAAAATCCGTCATTCCAAATGCTCGTCCCTTTGCTGCTTTCATTGGGTTATTGTCTATTCCAATTACTTTAATAGCACCATGACTTTTGGCTCCCTTGATGGCCTGCATTCAATGCATCCTGATTTAATTCATCAAATATTAACCCGAGATAACTAAAATGAAAAAAAAAAAAAAAGGTAGGTACCCCCAAGCCAACAGCTCCAAGGCCAAAAACAGCAACAGATGAGCCATTTTTAACCATTGCTTCCTTCCATGTAGCCCCATATCCGGTTGAAAATCCACATGAAAGGAAGCTAGCATCCGGAAGTGGAGTTTTTGGGTCAATCTTGATAAGGAAGTTGACGTTGATAACCAGGTATTGGCACCATGTTGAGCATGAAAATGCATGGTAGGCAGTTTGACCTCTGATGGACATCCTTGAACTGCCATCCAGCATTAACCCATTGTAGCTTAATGGGTATTTTAAGCATAAATTGGTCTTTTCAGACATACAAGTCTCACACGTTTTACACTCCGCTATATAGGCCGGAATCACAAGGTCCCCTTCTCTTAGTCCTGTCACTCCCTCTCCAAAACTCTCCACCACCCTGCAACAATTATTAATATAATATAATATACATATATATACATATATATAACATGTAAGTAGAAAAACTTACCCCACACCTTCATGACCCATCACTCGAGGAAAAGCAGGCTGAAAGGATTGAAAAATATATATTAATTAATAACAATGGCATATCCACCAAGTTAAACAATAATATTAAAAAAATTATGAATGACTGTGCATTTTACTCTAACAAAAGCAAAAACAAAGTGAATAAAGAAGAAGAGTACTAACGATTGGGAATCCATTGGCAAACAATAAATCAGTACGACAAACACTGGCATATAGCATTTTAACTCGAACTTCATTTGATTTTGGTGGTTCTACTTGTATCTCTTCGACCTTCAATGGCTCCCCTTTTCCCCAACTTACAATGCCTGCCACATTAAAATTTCAAAGATCCAAACTAATCAATCAAAATTCCGACCAATTTCTGGGTGCTTTTGAAAATCCAAGGGCCATAAACACGCAATACAAAACAAGAGAGAGTTACCTTTGCATGTTATAACATGAGAGTTTGTTGTAGTCATGATTGGAAGCAGCTTAACAAAGGAGATTAAGAGAGAGAGAGAGAGAGAGAGAGATTGGTAAAAATATGGTTGTCGGTATATAGCATATACAGACGCTTTCATATAAATAAACAGGTATCTAGTAGAAATGTATTAAATGAGATAGCAATAATGCTATTGCTTCAAAGTCAATGCATTAACCGGATTCAAGCAGATCGGTTGCGTTAATGGAAAAGTGACGAATACCATCCATATCTGTCTTCTGAAAACACAAAATAGATAGATTGTTTACCTCCTCAATTATTACATCTACAATGCCATGGTCGATGAAAATTCATTGGGAATCTATTCGAACCCTCTGCAAAATCACAGATTGCACACCCTTGCTAGGTTCAACAGATAATACTTTATAGCAGACTTAATTTAATAATACATTATAGCAGACTTAATTTAATAATCCTTACATCCACAATTTCTACTTCGAACAATCATAATTTCTTTAAGAAGAATTTGATTTCTCTTACCAGACTTAATTTAACAATCTTTACATCAACAATAACATGGTCAAATCAAATTAGAAAACATGAAATTTTGCGAATAACAGCAAACTGAAAACAGAAACGACGAGCCTATCGATATAGACCACAAAATAAGAAAAGAAAGAAAGAAAGAAAAACCTATCTACTCTCCTGTTGAAGGTTGGTCAGCATGTAGCACTAGGAGCAGCCAAGCAGCAGGCCAAAAAGCCTGAGCCATGCAGGAGCTGCTGAAGCAAGTGCAGCTGTTTATTTTTGTTCATTTTGAAACCTTAGTTTGATGTAATGTAATTTAGTTCATTTTGAACTATGTTAGTTTGATGTTTGATGTAATTTGATAGTGATTGAGTTGTTAACTCAGCTTTGTTCATGTGTGCAAGCTTGGTTTACCAAGTTTCAATGTATTAGTGGTAGTAGGTATTGTTTAGGTGACCATATACTGATTTTGACAAGCTGAATGCTTGGTTTTATGTATTGGCATTATGCCATTATTCATTCTTAATGAAAATATCAGCTTTTCATTCAAAATACTCACATTTTTCTTGTTTTTCTTTTCTGTTCTTAAGCAAATTCTGTTGTTTGCTCTACAAGCCTCAAGCCTTGCTGCTCAAGCTTCTTTTGACTTTGCTACTTCATCCGGATTAATTGTTCATAACACCAACAATTGGTATCTAGAGCTATAATCTTAGTGGACTTGTTTCTTTCTAACTTCAAGATCGATGGCTTCATCAGGTTTCTCACCAACTGCACCACCAGTCTTCAATGGAGAGGGCTATCACATATGGGTGGTCAAAATGAAGACCTACCTGCAGGCATTAGACCTATGGGAGGTGGTCAACTTAGATGTTGAACCAGTACCACTTAGAGTCAACCCAACAGTGGCTCAGATCAGGCAGCATGCTGATGAAAGGACCAAGAGGCACAAAGCCATGTCTTGCATTCAGAATTGTGTATTAGATGTGATCTTCACAAGGATCATGGCCTGTGAGACACCAAAGCAGGCCTGGAATAGATTGAAGGAGGAGTTCCAAGGGACAGAGAGGACAAGGCAGCAACAGCTACTGCATTTGAGAAGGGATTTCGAGAATTTGAAGATGAAGGAGGAAGAAACTGTCAAGCAATACTCTGATAGAATCATGGTTGTGGTAAACAGCATAAGGCTTCTTGGAGAGCAGTTCAGTGAAGTAAGGATAGTGGAGAAAATGATCTCAACCCTACCTAAAAGGTATGAGGCAAAAATATCTTCCCTCAAAGACTCAAAGGACCTGACCAGCATCTCATTGACAGAGCTGATCAATGCCCTCTATGCACAAGAGCAAAGAAGAGCTAGCAGATTGGAGGAGCACCAAGAAGGTGCCTTCCAAGCCAAAACCAAATCTAGCTCAACTAGCTTTGCCTACAAAGGAAAAATGACTTGGAGAGACAAGCCTAAGTCAGATGCTCCAAGAAGAAGGGACCAACCTTGCAGGCATTGCAAAAGACATGGTCATCTAGAAGCAAATTGTTGGTTTAGACCAAATGTGCAGTGCCAATATGGGCCATGTTGAAAAGGTTTGCAAAAACAAAGGCAAACCAAGGCAGGGTCAGCCACAACAGCCAAAGGCTGAAGCTCGAGTAGCAGAAGAGGGCAGTGACCATGAGGAGCAAGTTTTTGCAGTTTCATGCTCAGCTGCTAAGGAGAAAACCACAAAGGGATGGTTTATAGACAGTGGCTGCACAAATCAAATGACACCAGATGCTAAGGAGAAGGCCACGAAGGGATGGCTTATAGACAGTGGCTGCACAAATCACATGACATCAGATATTTCAATCTTCAAAACAATTGATAGAAGCTTCAAAACAAAGGTGAAAGTTGGTAATGGCCACTTCATCAAGGCAGAAGGCAAAGGGGATGTGTTGATAAGCACTCCCACAGGCAACAAACTTGTTTCAAATGTGTTGTTGGTGCCTGAGATTGACAGAAGTCTACTCAGCATAGCTCAGTTGCTTGAGAAAGGCTAAACTGTAGTGTTCAAAGGCAATGAGTGCCAAATCAATGATCCAACTGGATTCAGGCTCATGTCAGTAGCAATGACTGATAAAAGTTTTGTTATGGATTGGAATAAGGGTCTACACACTGCCTACACAACCTCACTAGATGAATCCAAGCTTTGGCACCAAAGGCTTGATCATGCCAACTACAGATTGATGGATTAGCTAACCAAAGAAGATCTAGTTGAGAACTTCATCAACTCAGATGAAAATGAGGAGGTTTGTGAAGTATGTCAACCAGGGACGCAGGGCAGACTTCCATTTCCTTCAAATAAGGCTTGGAGAGCCTCAGAAAAGCTGTAGCTTGTACACACTGATATGTGCGGCCCCATGAGGACTCAATCCTTGAATGGCAGCAGGTATTTCATTCTTCTTTTTTGATAATCATTCGAGATTGTGCTGGATTTACTTCTTGAAGCACAAATCAGAAGTGGCCTCAGTGTTTTGGAAGTTCAAGACTGCTGCAGAGACTGAAAAAGGCTGCAAACTCAAGACCCTAAGGTTCGATAATGGAACTGAGTACACCTCAGCTTAGTTTCAAGCCTTTTGTGATGAACAAGGCATTAAACATCAGCCTACTAACACTTACACACCTCAACAGAATGGTGTAAGTGAAAGAAAGAACAGGAGCTTGATGGATATGGCCAGATGCTTAATGTTTGAGAAGAATTTGCCCAAAACCTTATGGGCTGAGGCAGTTAACACTGCTGTTTATATTCAAAACAGGCTCCCAATCAAGGCATTAGCTCACAAAACTCCATTTGAGGCCTGGTTCGGGTTTAAGCCATCATTAGCTCACCTGAAGGTCTTTGGTTGCATATGCTATGCACATGTCCCAATTGGGAAGAGGGACAAACTGGCCAAGAAAGCACAACCTGGTATTTTGGTAGGTTACAGTATAGTCAAGAAGGGCTATAAAATCTTGGATCCTTCAATAAATAAGGTGTTTGTGAGCAGAGATGTAGTGTTCGATGAAAAATCATGTTGGAATTGGGAGAAGAATGAGCCAGAGGCAATTTCTAAAGACCTTATGGCTAATCAAACTGAGGCTGATCAAAATAGTCCTGAAATGGAAGTCAGGGGCACTAGACCATTGGCTGAGATTTATGAAAGAGCTCAAGTAGCCATAGTGGAACCAAGCTGCTTTGAAGAGGCTAAAGCTCAAGAAGGCTTGAAACACTGATGAAATCAGAATGATTGAAAAGAATCAGACTTGGGAATTAGTTGAAAGACTAGCCAGCAGGAAGATTATTGGGGTAAAATGAGTCTATAGAGCCAAACAGAATGCTGATGGAAGTTTGAACAAGTTGAAAGCAAGACTAGTTGTGAAGGGGTTTAGCCAAAAGTATGGCATAGCCTATCTAGATACCTTTGCACCAGTTGCTAAGCTTGATACCATCAGGCTGCTAATTGCCTTAGCAGCACAAATACAATGGGAAATCCATCAACTTGATGTGAAGTCTGCTTTTCTTAATGGTTTCCTTGAAGAAGAGATTTTTATAAAGCAACCTCAAGGTTTCAAAGTGGTTTGTAAAGAAGACATGGTGTATAGACTAAAAAAGGCCTTATATGGCTTGAAATAGGCACCAAGGGCCTGGTATAGCATAATCGGTAGCTACTTGGTCAGTTTGGGATTTGAAAGGAGCATTAGTGAGCCAACATTGTATGTTAAAAAGGAAGGAGTACAGACTCAGCTCATATATCCTTGTATATTGATCACCTACTAGTGACAGGAGGAGACAAAGAAATGTTGGTTGATTTCAAAGCCAAAATGCAACATATGTTTGAAATGTCTGATTTGGGACAAATGTCCTACTTCTTGGGCATGGAAGTAACTCAAACTCAGGAATGAATCTTTCTAAGTCAAAAGGCGTTTGCCATGAAGATTTTAAAAAAGTTCTCAATACAGAATTGCAAGGCTACAAGTACTCCAACTACCATTGGAGAAAAACTATCGAGCCAAGGAGACTTTAAACAGGTCAGTGAGTCAGTCTACAGAAGTTTGGTAGGTTGCTTGCTATATTTGATTGCCACTAGGCCAGACATTATGTTTACTCTAAGTTTGCTCTCAAGATTCATGCATTGTTGCAATGAGAAGCACTTTCAAGCTGCCAAAAGAGTGCTCAGGTACATCAAAGGTACCCTGAGCTATGGAATGCTGTATAGCAAAGCTAAAAGCTTAAAATTGGTTGGTTATGTTGACAGTGACTGGGCTGGTTCGAAGGATGATATGAAAAGCACCTCAGGGTATGTTTTCACCCTTGGTGCAGCTATTTTTTGCTGGAGTTCGAAGAAGCAAAATGTTGTTGCTCAGTCAACTGCTGAGGCAGAATATGTTGCAGCTGCAGCAACTGTCAACCAAGCCATTTGGCTAAGGAAGATCTCGGGTAATCTGAATCTTCACCAAAGGGAAGTAACAGAGATAATGTGTGACAACCAATCTGTTGTTGCAATTGCAAAGAACCCCTTTTTCCATGGAAGGACAAAGCACTTCAACATTAAGCTTCATGTTGTAAGAGGAATGGAACAAGCACAGGAAGTGAAACTGGTTCATTGCAATTCTGAAGAGCAATTGGCTGACATTTTGACAAAAACCCTTAGTGCGTCAAGATTCTTACATTTAAGAAGTGAAATAGGAGTTTGCAACTTGCTAGCCAAGGAGGAGTGTTGAAGGTTGGTCAGCATGTAGCACTAGGAGCAGCCAAGAAGTAGGCCAAAAAGGCTGAGCCATGCAGGAGCTACTGAAGCAAGTGCAGCTATTTATTTTTGTTCATTTTGTAACCTTAGTTTGATGTAATGTAATTTAGTTCATGTTGAACTATGTTAATTTGATGTTTGATGTAATTTGATAGTGATTGAGCTGTTAACTCAACTTTGTTCATGTGTGCAAGCTCGGTTTACCAAGTTTCAATGTATTAGTGGTAGTAGGTATTGTTTAGGTGACCATATACTGATTTTGACAAGCTGAATGCTTGGTTTTATGTATTGGCATTATGCCATTATTCATTCTTAATGAAAATATCAGCTTTTCATTCAAAATACTCTCATTTTTCTTTTTTTTCTTTTCCGTTCTTAAGCAAATTCTGTTATTTGCTCTACAAGCCTCGAGCCTTGTTGCTCAAGCTTCTGTTGACCTTGCTACTTCATCTGGATTAATTGTTCATAACACCAACATCTTCATTTATCAAAAGAACGCGACAATTTTTGTTTCCATCTCGGTGTCTCATTATAAATCAAAGTCATAAAAAAAAGCACAAAAATCAAAGCTAGATCTAACTGCCTCTTTGTAAAAGTTAGAGTGCATAACTCTAACGCTCAGAATTTTAAGAATTTAATTGTGAGAATTTACATTAATTAAATTTTAATATCATTGGTTCTGTGCTTTATTTTTGTGTTTAAGGTTTAGAGTTCGAGTTGTGTCGTTAAAACTTTTGTTATTTTAAAAGTAACTCTTAATAATGCATTACATAGTTCGAGTTTCGGAAAGGACGAAAGGATTTTTTTTTGTCAAATGCTAAATGTCTGCTGGGAAGTTAGAAATCTAATTAACGTTAGTTCTTTTCTTCTTTAGTTTTTATTCCCTTTTTTTCTTCAGCAATTCTGTTCTTTTTCGTTTCTTTAATTTTTGCTAATCATAGTCGTGAGGGATGCGAGATTAACTGAAATTTGTTGTTAGTTGTTGGTCAGAAGGCTATCGACCAAGTAACTATCAATGTGAGTGTTTCCACAGTTTTCTTTCATTTTCGTAACTTGCTTTGAATTGGGTATTTTGTGAGTTGCGAGAATCTTGGATAAACGATCGTTTGTTTCCCTAATAGGCGAGAATATTGGCAATAAGGAATAACAACACGACAATTTTCGTGATTGTCGCTGAAATTTCGGTAAGTTTGGGTCCGTTGAAGGTTTCGTGTCGAAACTCTTGACACAGGCATTATGTGCGTAATCGGGAAATTCTGTTGATTAAATGGCTAAATTGTGTAATTGAATGATTGTTTTAGTCTTTGAGGATCTTTTGCATTGTTGCTACTTCGAAATCTCTTCAGGCGAGTACTGAAAACATTAATTTTGCAAGTTTTGGTCACCGGAATTGGTGGCTATCGACGCTACACGGCTGTGTGGGTGGCCATGTAACTCGCTGTTCATGAAATTGGAGCCACACGGGCAAGACACATGGACGTATGTCCAGGCCGTGTGTGACAATATTAGTGCAGGGTTCACACGGGCATGTGTCTAGACAGTGTAACTCACTGTTTGTGACTTACGACAATACGAGCGAGTACATGGGTGTGTGCCCAAGCCTTGTGAGTCACACAAGCAAGGACATGGCTATGTGTCCAGGCCGTGTAACTCTCTGATTTATGCTTTAAAACCACACGTGCAAGGACATAGACATGTGTCTTGGCCATGTAAACCACACTGACAAGGACACGGCGTGTGTCCAGGTCACGTGGCGTATATAAAAGGGCCCGAAACTGTTTTTGAGGCCGTAAATATTACTTAAGACTAATATTGACGTCCCCATGATATGAATGGTTTGAATTTGACTGAATGAGAATTATCTGATACCCTGTGACATATGCATGAACTCTATACCTATATGTGCACTGTGATAGTCTAATATTGAACTGTGCTATTTACTTGTAGAACAATTTAGAATAACTGAATACATATTGTGGATATTGGTTCTCTGCACATGCATGGGTTAGGATAATGTAAAGAATGAAGTAATCTGTTCTAAATTATGTATAATTCTGATCCCAACGCTTCGTCGCATTACGATTTAGCAGCTAAGTTGCGTTCCTGTAAACGTGTCAGACAGACACTCTATACTGTGTAGGGTTGGTTGGGCATTGAACGCCTTTAACGGTGTGTTGGGATGGCCGAAGATAGTGTGTAACAAATAGGGTTAGGAATATCTGCATCTGGATCTGATCTGTTCTGTATATGAAACTGAAATTGTTTCTCCATCTAAAATTTATCTGTCTTAAATTTGAACTAGAAATGTTTCTGTTATCAAATCAAATCTTTGAATACAGACACTATTTGGTAAATGTGTTTATGTGAACAGTTTGGTAAATATGTTTATGTAAACAAACTTCTTTATGCACTGAGTTCACGACTCACTTTATTGTTGGTTGGATTTCAAGTGGTTCTCAGTCTTGAAAGGGTTAGCACCAGTTAAGCTTTTATTTTTCATTTAAATACTACTTTAGAAATTTCGGTAAACTATGATAGTATGACTTTTGGATAATTATATACTTAACTAATCTTTGTGATGAATATTATGCGACGTACGGTTTAGTATTATTGTGTTATATGTGTGGTATTTGAGTATCGTTAACATAACTCTTTAAACTTGGACTGGACGTCTAGGCTAAACCTGCTCATGGGTCAGGCTACCCGGCCCGGCCCAAAGGCCCGCCCGAAATGTGAGTGGGTTTGGACAAAAATATAGGCTCGAAAAACGGGCTTGGACAAAAAAATAAAGCCCGTTTAAAAAACAAGCCAGGCCTCGGGTATGATATTTTTGGCCCGAGCCCAGCCCGGCCCGACCCGAATTCACTAAATGACAAAAAAAATCTATTTTTTTTAATGTTATTTTCTTGTTGTTTTCTCCTTATTTTGCTATCATATTACTATTATATTGCTACTATTTTGTTGTTATTGTTTGGATATTGTATAAAACTTATTTTATTATTAATTTTGTTATTATTTTAAAGGCATTTGTTAATTTTGTTATTATTTTAGAGGTATTTGCTTGTTAAGTTGCATCTATCTTAGTGCTATTTAAGTCTACATATTTTTTAAAATTTATTTTCAATTTGCTGAAAAATATTTATTTTGATTTTTTTAGTATTTTTGATATATTATATATATTTAAAAATTATATAAAATAATATAAAAAATTAATATGGGCGGGCCGGGCTCAGATTTTAGCATTTTTATTTAGGCCGAACTTGGGCAAAATTTTAGTCCCATTTTTTAGGCCCGACCCTGCTCGGCCCGAGCACAATGAATGGGCCTAAATTTTTAGTTGAGCCTGACCCAAACCCAGCCCGGCCCGACCCATGAGCACCTCTAGTCTAAGCCAGGTTTAAGGTGCTACAGTAACCGAATAATATATAATTGGAGTTTTGAATTCAAATTGAGTTAAATTTTACAATTCGATTAATTTGAATAATAAATTAACGTAAATACTCTTTTGGTTCTTATCAATTTTGAAAATGAACTAATTTATCTCTCTTTCAACAAAAATCACATAAAATAAATTCAAAATAAATTTTAAAATTCAAAATATTCATAAAAATTTCCAAATTTATATATTTTGAAAAAAATTATAAAAATTGTTAAAAAAATTCTAAAGAGTGTAAAACAAAATTTTAATTTTAATTTTTTTTCTAAAATAATAATTTTGACACCTAAATAAGTTAATAAAATATTCAAGTTTATCATACTAAAATATCTTTTATTATTATTATTTTGCTTTGAAAAAATTTTCAAATATATATATGATTTCAAATTTATGTGCTCCGACAAAAATTAAATATACTGTAACAAGATTTTAATTTAACATGTTTAATTTTTTTAATTTAATTCAAATAATTTCACTCGATTCGATTCAACTCGAATTTCGTTTTACTCGATTCAAAAAAATTTCAAATCTAGTTAAGATGATAAAATAGGACTCGTTAACTCAATTAACTTGAAATTTTTTTTCACTCAATTCGATCGAACGCTTACCCCTAATAAAAGTATGTAGATATAATGACTTTTTTAGTCATCTAAACTTTATAAAAAAAAGTCATTTTAGCCCTCTATTTGATTCTTAAACTTATATTATTTGTCAAATCATACTAAAATAAATAGAAAAGTTAACAATTTTTTAACTTTACTAACATGGCATACACGTGGATTGCCATATGAAGGTCACGTTAACAATTAATTAACTTTTTTAAAATTAAAAAATACTAAAACTTTTTAATAAATTTTATTTTAAAAATTTATCATTTCTTTTACTTTTAAAATTTTAGAAAATTAGTTAATTGTTGGCATGTCATATGCCCAATCAACTAATATGCAGCAGGCCTCATTCATCATCATCCGAACTTATCAAAAAACTTTTTTGAAATCAAAAGTTTTAAAGAATGGTTTTGAACTTATCAAGATCCTATGGAAGAAGAATGCGTATAAAAGATTAAGAAAATATAGAAGATGGAAAATAGACATGGACAAGCATATTAAGGCAAAGACTAATAAAAGAAAGAAAAAAAGAACTAGAAGCAACTGAGAAAAGTTCAAGTATATCATCATGGAAAGACAAGGTTTGCCCAGATCGACACCTAAGTGTTATTTTACTGGATCAGTTGAAGAATTATGATCTGAGTTGTACAGAAAGCTAAGTATTTATCTTTTTCTCAAGTGTGATCATGGATCTAATATATCCATAGATCATATATTTACATTTTGCATTCCATACATCTAATTGATCCACAAGGCAAAAAGGTCAAGTATAAAACTTAAAGCTACAACATTTACTAGATAGTCACCGGCATTGATGCAAGCAATCGAAGATTTAGTACTAACTTCTCCCTACTTCTAAGTTGTAAAAAAATCCCCAGAAAAAAATAATCAAGTACTCGCTTCACAAAATCAACTAAGAAGCTGAAAGCAACAACATTTACCTCAATTCCTACACCTCTTAATGTTCGAGCTTTGCCAGCCATTTTCCTAGGAAAAAGAAATAAAGTATGTATATATATATATAGGGGAGACCGTTCGAACGAATCTATCCATTATAGGCTATAAAAACAACACAATTGTCATTTCTCATAAATTTATAGGCTATAAAATGTGAAATAAGAAATGAAGGAAAAGCAGGCATAATCTATCCATTATAATTGCATAACCATGACAAAAAGACAATATAGTAAGAAGAAGACAATGAACATATATGACATCACAGGGCATGGGAAAATAGATGAAATAAAAATGATGCACATTGTCACATGTTTATGCGGTTTTGTCCTTGAATTAGTTAAATAGATATCTTAAAAATCTCAAGAAGGGAAAAAGAAATTATCATTAATGGTAAGTGAAAAAGCAAATAGAATCTGATATGTTCTATTGGTAAGGAAAATTGAAGGTTTTGCATCCACTACCATTTCTAGTGGTGGGTGAGTTTTGGATATCCTCCTTTAAAACTTGGAAGCCAAAAGAAAATGACGTTGTTTCTATTTACAGACAATCTATAAAAGAACAAATAAATAGATAAATCTTCCCCCTAGATTTGTTGGAGAATGAAAAACAATGACCTAGGTTTAAATTCCAACTCACAATAAATACAGTACGCAATATATACATGGTCGAACGGGGGTAATTTTAGGGATTTGATTTTGGGATTTACCGTTTCCAGACCAGCTTCCTCAGGGCCGCGTGAAGCTTAGCTTGGTAGGTTTAGGAGCTGGGGGTTGTGGTAGTGAAGCTCAATTGGAGGGTGGTGATGCAAATGGCTAGGGAAATGGTAGCAGCCACAAGTGACTTGATGTTTTGTTTGCTTGTAAAAGAAATGGATAGATGCAGCGAAAGAAAGGGAAATCTGTGTACAGAATAAAGGAGAGAAAGAACTAAAGTTTTGTGTTCTTTAGAGGGAAAAGCTTACACTATGTTTGGTTCAATGTATTGGATTAGCCAATACACCCCTAATCCGTGGGCCCCACTTAAGCCCCTCTTAAGAAGTTGTTTGGTTCAATGTATTGGCTAATACACCCCTAATACGTTACGGCCCTAATCCCCGAAAATCTCTGTTTTCTAATCCCTGGCTCCTCCTCAGTTTACATCCGTTTTAGTTTCACGCCCTAATTTGCCCTCTGTTTCCTGGGTTTGTCTCTCCTTTATCTCCTTCATTGCTTGCTTCGCCTTCGGCCAGTAGCCCCAATTTCTTGCTTCGCCTTTATCTCCTTTCTTTGTTTTCTGTAACATACTGAAGTTTTAACCCAGAAGCCCCAAATTCTTCTCCTTTCTTTCTTTGTTTTCGGTAACAGACCCAGAAGTTTGCACCTAGTTTCAGGTATTTTTTCTTCATATAAACTATGATCATTTTCCTTGTATGCTAATTAATATCATTCATTTACTGAGTTTTTTAGCTCTTTTGGTTTTATATTGCATCATTCATTTTACTGAAGTATATAGGCTTTGTTGGTTCGTTCTAACAGGGAATTGGAAGTTGTTTCATTTTGGGTTTAAATTGTTAAAAGCATTAATTAATCAAAGGAAAAGAAGCGTTTTTAAGGGGGATTTGGGGTTGCATGTGTTCTTCTGTTGTTCTTATTGATTTGTTGTGTAAAAGAAAACAGTTGGTGTTAATTGAAGTTATTTTATATGCATTTGATTGGTTTTATTTTGCGAGCGACTGATTTTGTTGTCATCTGTCTGGTCATTTGGTTCCACAGCTTGGACAGCTTCCGGCTTTGCAGAATTTGTAAGTCGATAGTGTAGGCCTAGTCTAATTTTGGTTGACCCCAAAATAGATAACTCATTTCTTACATGCTACCTCTCATTGTTAGAATATTGAGACATACATAAAGGAAAAACAAAACACCAGCATGATTTTGTCATCCTAGTAACCAAAACTGACCAGAATGTCTGAGGTATTCAGGTATACCTGTAGAAATAGTTGTAAACAATGATGTTCTATGCTTTTGTCATTACACAATGGTTTGCATCTGTTGTCATCTTTCCATTGGATTTGGTTGCATTTTCATAGATACATGCATGGTTTATGTGCTTCTATTGAACTTCTTTTGCTGAAGATTACCATTTTTTTTTGACAGGGAGCTTTATAGTAATAACATATCTGGTATAATCCTAGAGGATCTTGGAATACTTTAACCGGGCACATTCCATCTACTCTGGGCAAGCTTCAAAAGCTTCGATTCCTGTAAGAGTACATTTTTTGAGGTTAATTTACTTAATTTCTTTGCCCTCTTGCTTTCTAGTCATGTGTATATTGCTAGCTGAACTGGATAAGTAAATTGTGTCTAAGAACATAAGAACAATTAATATCCCGAAATGCTTGGCTAAAATTAAAAGGAAAAAATAAAAGGGGTTCATTACTTTTAAGATAATGGGTTAGTTCCCCTAGGGTGGGGGGGGAAGGCTAGGTAAGCAGCTGCTAGATCACAGACGAGGGTAAAGGATTAGAAATTGACTGCAGAATGCGACACACATAAAACTATATAACATGCATCACATAGGAGAGAAAGAAGAAAAAAAAATGGGGTGGCTAATGTATTTTAAATATGATTGTAATATTTATTGGGTAGCTATAGTAGACCAAACTTTGGCAGTCTGCTGCTATTATGTAGTTAACTGAGATGAATAGATGATGAGAGAATTGAAAAGGGGGGAATCATAGTGGAAGAAAGTGATACTGAAACAGAGATCTTGGTTGACAAATTTGGAAATAATATTGAGGTAGAACAGGGTCATACTAAATTCCCAAAAATCTAAATACTCACAAGGACTTACGGCAATATTAATCTAAAAGGTCATACTAAATTCCCCAAAATCTAAATACTCACAAGGACTTACGGCATTGTTTAACCTAGTATAAAATATGAATATTTTAATTATATAAATATGAGTATTTGTTTAAATAATGCTCAGCTTCATTTATCTCTTACAAGTCTAATGTGTCAATAAGTACTCTCATATATAGAATATATGTAATTTAAATTAAGCATTATTTATTATCTAGTTTATACATGATACTGATTATTCTAAAATATTATCTTATTATAAAATAAATTTCAATTGTCAAATGAAATTATTATAATATTTTGTAACAAATATATTTACATCATGTTCGTTTCACAAAAAAATAAATTAAGTATGATGATTTTGCATCTAAAATTGATCAACATCTAACAATCAAATGAACTAAAAGCATTTCTAATTTAGTATCTGCCTCTGCTTTCTCTGCTGTTTTGTCTTCTTTTTGGACAATTATATTTGATTATGTCTATCTTTTTATTTTGTTTTTATTTTTGATGTCTATTCAATTTAGTTGGTAGTACGTAAATATTCCACCATTGTGGATGAGTTTATTTTTTTGGCAAAAACTCTTTTTAATGCAATAATATATACTTTTTGGATTAATTAATTTGAATAAAATTTGTCTCACCTTTCATTATATTAAATCATTTTAGTTACCTAAAAACTCTTCTACTGTAATACATGTTGCATACTTTTTACAAGCAAACATATGTAAAGAATTGTTGTATTTTTTTTTGAGTATATACCACAAAACATAATATAATGTTTTAAATTACCTTCCATTGATTTTTTACACAAATTTGGAATTTTCCTTTACACCCCTTTATTAATTTTACTTTGATTTGTTGAATATATAATCCAGATTGCTCGGAGCGTGTCGTCTCTGTTTGCTAATAACAGGTATATTTAATTTTAGATTTGCAGATTTGCATTTTCACTAGTTGAGAACAAATATTAGCTATATTCTGGGGGAAAAAAAAGAATAAGGAGCCTATCATATTATACAAGTTTATATTTAATTTCACTACAAAACTAAGAAAGCTATGACACTCTTTACGGAGTTTGAATGCACAATACAATCTTCTTCTATATGAAAGAAATTTTTTGTCAAGTTAAGAAAGATGTTAGAGTTTTAGTTAAGCTTGTTTCCATAATGGTATTGTTTAGAACTTTCACAGGTTATAAGTTTGGTGGATATTCATTTTGCTAAAACATTCAACAAAGTTAGCTCTTGAATTTATCAAATCTGTTTTTTGGGGGGTTCTCTTGCATCTTTTGGTGGTTCTAGATTTTGTTTCATTTATGAAATTTGAAGGTTATTATATTTTTAATTTGTCCTTCTTCAAGTTTATTTGGCATGAATAGAAACAACAGTTGAGTATCCTTCATGGTTAAGAATCATGTTCTTTCTTTAGAATTTGCTAATTGGATGGGGTTACGAATGTGTTAATTTGGCTGAATGTCATGACCCTGTATTTTTATTATTGAAATTGTATCAACCAAGATCAAGTTTACAATTTCTACGCTTTTTCTTCTTCTATTTTTATTATTGAAATTGTATTTTTATTATTGAAATTGTATTTTTATTTTAATATGGTGCAGTCCCAACCTCCCTTGCTTGCTTCGCCTCCGGCCACTTGTATTCACTGAGTCACTATAAGTTTTTTTGCAATTAAATTATTTGACTTTTTATACTGTTACTGAGATTATTTGCATGATTTTGGTGAATCATAGTGTTCTTTTATCATGTGGTTCATGAGTAGCCTATAAAACTAGCGTGAAACATAAGAAGATTTCAGATGAATGGATCCTTTTCCTAAATATGCAGCTTACTTTATGGTAATGAAGGTGGTTTTCAACTTTTGTTGTTATTTATCTAAATTTTGCGACCAGGGAATATTGGGTTGTAGCTTCGACTAGGCTGTTGCTTACTCATTTTGTCGCTTCCACCTCCTCTCGGTTCAAAAGCATCACAGTTAGGAGGACACCAAATTTGTTTATGTTCTTTTTTGTATAATATGTCGTTTTAGAAATAAGTCGTTCGAGTTTATGCATCATTTAGGATATTTTTTTGATTTGAATTTTTATAATAAAATTGGATAGATGTTTTACTAAAGAAATTGAAATTGCAGATTTGATTGAAAAAGGACGTGTTTACATATAATCCAACATAGATTAATAAGAGAGATAAGCAAAGCATAAATTTGGGGACAAAATCTTGTGGTGATGTAAAAATGTTGGAAATGTTAGAAAAGTTTGTCAACCAAATCCAATCATTCTTGAAATTTGATTCCTTCTATTTTCCTCTCTTCAAGTCACATCTTCTTCACATTACCCATTCATTCCCCTTATTTAATTTCTTCTGCACCCATCCATTATGCTAACATCATCTCCACTCTTCTAAATTTTTAAATTTTTTAAATTTTTTAAATTTTTGTTGTAATATGGATATTAGTTGTCATACGTAAAGATATGAACATAAATGTTATTCTTTCAAGTTCCAATTTCGATGCTTATATAATTGTTATTAAATTAATAATATTCAAATTCCTATTGATTATAATATTATTTTAAATAAATTATCAAATTATAAAATGACTCTCAATTGACATAATTATTCATAAAGAGTTTGTTTCTTTTTCAAATGCGCTTAATGTTAATTACTCATGTTTTTGTTGCATCAACGGAGAAAATGTTTTAAAAATTAAAATTGATAAAATCTTACTGAAGATTAACAACATCTCAACAAAAATTTAATGAATTATCTATTTTATTAATTGAAAAAGATATCTTATACGATATTTATTTTAAAAAAATTGCTACTCTAAAGTGTGAGGGGATTGATACTGAGTTCTAATTTTAATATGGTGCAGTAATGGCTCGTCTGCCCTTAATTGTACAAAGTGTGAGGCGTAAAAGAATCGGTGTTGCATTGACAATTTGGTTGGAAATCTGTAGAATCGCGATTTGGTTCTTATTTAGAATGGGTGCCAGCCTTAGCCTACATACTTATAGACCAAGGATTAGGTCCTATACCGTAGATTTTTATGCACAACGGGATTATGTGAAGAGGCTTGTATATGCTAGTGACGAGACTTGTATTGAACAAGTACGGATGAATAGAGCTGCCTTTTTTAAACTATGTGAGATGTTAGAATCGATAGGGGGATTGAAGTCGTCAAGGTTCATGCTTGTTGATGAGCAAGTAGCAATGTTTTTACATATCATCTCCCATCACCTAAAAAATCGAGTTATCAAGCATCACTTTAGGAGGTCCGGGGAAACTGTAAGCAGAGCATTTCATAATGTTTTAAATGCTGTCATACACTTACAAGATGTCTTATTTAAAAAGCCGGACCCAGTTACAGCCGATTCTTCTGACACAAGGTGGAAATGGTTTAAGGTATTAGACTGAGTTTTATATATAGCTTGTACAATATTTAGTTGACTAATATGATTAATCATAGTGTTCTAACTCAATGTTCTATATCATGTGATATAGAATTGCTTAGGTGCTCTTGATGGAACCCACATCAAGATTAGGGTGGCAACAGTTGATAAACCTAGATATCGCACCCGAAAAGGTGACATAGCAACAAATATGCTAGGTGTTTGTACACCTGAGATGCAATTTGTTTATGTTCTTCCTGGTTGGGAAGGTTCAGTTGCCGATGGACGGGTGCTTCGAGATGCCATTAGTAGAAGACATGGACTAAAAGTTCCTCATGGTACAGTGTATAGTTAGAGGAATTTGAATTATTCATTAAGATCAAACTTTGTTTGTTGAATTAATCATTTTTAGCCAATTTATTTTATAGGTTGTTATTATCTAGTTGATGCTGGATACACAAATTGTGAGGGATTTCTTGCACCATTTAGAGGACAGCGATATCATCTGAACGAGTGGCGTCAGGGTTATCAGCCAAGTTCTCCGTAAGAGTTTTTTAATATGAAACATGCCTCAGCACGTAATGTCATTGAAAGATGCTTTGGCTTATTAAAAAGTAGATGGGGAATACTTAGGAGTCCATCGTTTTATCCTGTAAGGGTGCACAATAGAATTATTATTGCATGTTGTTTGCTCCATAATTTTATTCGAACCCATATGAGTATTGATCCCATTGAAGCGGAGGTGGGAGAAGGATTACCTACTAATGTGGTGGATGACGATGAACCGAATATCACAAATATTCATCCATCGGATGCTTGGGCAACTTGGAGGATGGAACTAGCCAACCAAATGTTCGATGAATGGCAAACATCTAGAAATTAGTTAGGTTTAGGGACAAATTGAGTTTGAATTGATTTGTTGATGTTATTTTATGTATCTAGTTTATGAAACTTTGGTGGTCTTTGATTAAAATTCTGTATTGTACTAAACTTTGTTGAATTATAATTTAATTATCTTTTCATTCAGCATGTGTTATAAATTTAAATTTAGTATTGAACTACCGATATAATATTATAAATTGTTCACCTTTTGATTCATGATATTCAAAATAGTAAATAATGTTAATTTGTTTTTTTTTCTTAAGAACAATATGTCAGGTGTTCCACCAACGGGTGCTTCTTCTCAAGCTTCTCGAGGAAGCAAGAGAAAATGGGTTCCAGAAGAGGATGCAGCCTTGGTTTCTTGCATGGTGGATTTGCACAATGTAGGAACATTTAATGCTGATACCGGATTCAAAGCCGGTTATTTGAACGAGCTAGAGAAAATGCTAGAAAAGGCTTTACCAGGAGCAATGTTGAAGGCGAGACCAAATATTGAATCTCGGATTAGGTGCTTAAAAAGGGAATGGTCAGTCGTCTACGACATGCTTAATGGTCAAAACAACAGCGGTTTTGGTTGGGACGAGCATAGGCAGCTCGTTGTTGCTGAAGATGCAGTTTGGGAATCCTATGTTAAGGTAAAATGTATTTCAAGTATTTATTTACTTTTTTACAAAACTTATAACTAATATGATTTCCTCATTTTTTTCAGAGTCACAAAGAAGCCTCTCAATTCAGACATCGTTCTTTCCCTTACTACAACCAGCTTACTGCCATATACGCAAGAGATCGGGCGACTGGGAAAGACGCTCAAACAGCTGCTGATGTTCTTGAAGAAATACATGCTGAGGATGATCGTACTACAGATATGAATGAAGAGAGAAACACATTCTATGACTGCGAAGCTGACGTCTCTTTAGACGACATGGATGTTTCCGGTATGGATCCGCGAGGAGATAGAGATCAAGGGGGTTCCTCATCTTCAAACAAGAGAAAAAAGAAATATGATGCTCGTGATAATGTGTATGCTTCATTTGAGGAGGCTGCCACCTTGTTGGGGGAAAAAATCCAGGCCGTTGGTGATAGAATCAGTATGAGTATTGCCTCCGAGGTGGTAGTTCAGCAGAAGTCTGAAGAAAAGATGGAAGAGAAAGCTTCAAATTTATATTCAGCCTTATGGTCAATTGAAGGTTTAACCGACGATCAGCGGTATGATGCTTTGAGTAAAATTCCCGATCATCCAACTCAAATGATCGTTTTCTTCAGTTTACCTTCTGTTGCCCGATTGGAATGGGTCAGAAGATTTCTTTCTCACCATTAAATATCAATGTTCAAACTTTTTGATGTTGTAAAACTTTTGAACATATTGATTATGATGTACAATTTCATTTTCATCTAACTTTTTCTTAGTATAAGTTAATTATGTTTATGCAGAATATAATTTTCAAGTTATATATTTAATAATAAATATGTTAATTTATATTTTACAGTATCATATATTATGATTTGAGTAAATTAATATAAGATTATTAATTATTAAGAATTTTATTAAATTATATAGTTTAATTAAAATATATTTAATAATAATTATGTTAATTTATATTTTACAGTATCATATATTATGATTTGAGTAAATTAATATAAGAATATTAATTATTAAGAATTTCATTAAATTATATATTTTAATTAAAATATATTTAATAATAAATATGTTAATTTATATTTTACAGTATCATATATTATGATTTCAGTAAATTAATATAAGAATATTAATTATTAAGAATTTTATTAAATTATATAGTTTAATTAAAATATATTTAATAATAATTATGTTAATTTATATTTTACAGTATCATATATTATGATTTGAGTAAATTAATATAAGAATATTAATTATTAAGAATTTCATTAAATTATATATTTTAATTAAAATATATTTAATAATAATTATGTTAATTTATATTTTACAGTATCATATATTATGATTTCAGTAAATTAATATAAGAATATTAATTATTAAGAATTTTATTAAATTATATAGTTTAATTAAAATATATTTAATAATAATTATGTTAATTTATATTTTACAGTATCATATATTATGATTTCAGTAAATTAATATAAGAATATTAATTATTAAGAATTTTATTAAATTATAGTTTAATTAAAATATATTTAATAATAATTATGTTAATTTATATTTTACAGTATCATATATTATGATTTCAGTAAATTAATATAAGAATATTAATTATTAAGAATTTCATTAAATTATATATTTTAATTAAAATATATTTAATAATAAATATGTTAATTTATATTTTACAGTATCATATATTATGATTTCAGTAAATTAATATAAGAATATTAATTATTAAGAATTTTATTAAATTATATAGTTTAATTAAAATATATTTAATAATAATTATGTTAATTTATATTTTACAGTATCATATATTATGATTTCAGTAAATTAATATAAGAATATTAATTATTAAGAATTTTATTAAATTATATATTTTAATTAAAATATATTTAATAATAATTATGTTTAAATATGATTAAATTATTTATTATTGATAATAATAATCTTATTATAATTTAAATAACAATAACAATAATCATTTACCAAAACAATTTTATGCTAAGGGTATTCTAGTCATTTTAGTTTTTTCCATTATGCTATTACACCTCTATTCCATTCAACCAAACACAAGATTACTATTACGCCTCTATTCCATTACATTTAACCAAACAGTGGATTAGCTATTACACCTCTAATCCAATACACCTCTAATCCCAATACACCTCTAATCCAATACACCTCTAATCCAATACAGCGAACCAAACGCACCCTTAATATTTTCCAACTTTGCTATAAAGGGTTAGTTTGGAAATGCTTTTGAAAATTATTTTTGAAAAGTGTTGTGAAAAGTGTTTAGCATTGCTGTTAAAAAATACTTTTGAGAAATAAAATATCCATTTTAAACATGTTATTATCGAGTAACAAATATACATTTAAATAATATTTAAATTAGTTAATATTATTATATTTTAATAAGAATATAAAAAATATTATAATTTCTTGTTAATATTTTAATCTATAAAATATAAATTTTAAATATTTTTAAGCAATAAATATTAATTATTTATAAAATTTAATTAGAATATATAAATTATATTTTAAATATTTAAATATAATTAGTATTTTAAAAAATATTTTTTTTATTTTTAATTAATGATTTTAATACATTTGTAATTAAGTACCAAGAAAAAAAAAGAGAAGTACTCTGTAATTTGAGGGGTAAAAAAGTAATTAAGCACTAAAAGTATTTTTGGGAGAGGAAAAGCTAAAAATTTTAACTTCTCCTTTTCAGAACTCCTTTTCAAAAGTACTTCTGAAAAGTTAAAAATTTCAGCCAAAAGCAGCTTATTCTACACAGCTTTTCTTTCAGAAGTGCTTTTGAAGCCAGAAGTGCTTTTGAAAAACAATGCAGAACTGGCCCAAAGTCAGATTAGATTTTGTCAACCTAAAAAAGTTACTTAAACGTACAACTTTAAACAATTAAAAAAGAGATGGTGTAGTCTAAAAAGAGTTATTGTAACACTTTTATATAGTTGAAAAATGTATAACAAAAGTCGACTTAGTCTCGGACAAAGTTGACTTTTATTTAACCATTGTCTTAATTATTTATATCTTGACCTTTATATAATAAGTTAATCAAAGCGTATGTCGTTAAGTCTATTCTGATACTTAAGAAAATATCGTATTAGGGCTATTTTATTGTAGTGTACAGACCAAATATTGAATCGTTTATTTGATTTTTTAAATTATTTCTTCCTTTTTTTATTTTTGATTTTGCAGTTTTAAAAGATTTTAGTTTGGTAGTGTTTTTATTTTTGTTGGATTTTTATAAATTTGTTAGTTTACTCCTTACCACAAAAGTGAAAAAAATTTTGTCACATATATGATTTTTGGTTGGATTTAATTTTGTTTTTCATTTAGTGGACTCCTCTCAACCATGGGTTTATCATTGGAATTAGGTTTTTGTTTTGTTTTTTTAGAATTTGCTGCTCAATATGGTTCTATTATATACTACTTTAACAAATATATATACTGCCATTTGGTTTCTTTGACGCAAATCAATGTTATTAGAATTTAACTTCTCAATTAATTGGTGGTAGATTATCACACTCAAGGTTACTTAGTTTGGCTTAAAATGCATTTGAAATATTAAGATGCAAATACGATTCTGTGTTATATCGTTAAACATGGCATTAGTATATATATATATATATATTAATTGGTGGTAGATTATCACACTCAAAAGTAAGAATAGAGGTTTAAACTTGATTGGATTTAGGTATTAAAGAAGAAGGATTTTAGTTGTGTTGAGTTATTAATTGGTACTTTCTACGCCTAATCATTAGAAAAAGCTTAACTTCCTATAAAACTAAAATGAAGTCTTGCATATTGGATATTTTTAGAAAACAAGATAAAATTTGAACTTTTGCCCTTGGTGATGAGTAAACGTGTATTGATTAGCCGTGAATTAAACTTTCTTTTTTAAGTTGTGTGATCTACTAGAGAAAAAAGAGGGTTTGGATAACATGGACACCATATATATATAATAAGAATAGTTATGTTAACTCAAATTAAAAATGATTTAATTTTCATCTTAAAAAAAGAGAGAAAGAGTTACCTTTTTTATATATTTGTGACGACTTGACATGACAAATTTTAGTTTATTAAGTTTTTGTTGAGTATGCCACGTATTTCAGTTGAATTTGAAAGATAATCTCCCAATTAAGCTCTGTTTATTTATTTTAGTCAAACTCTTATTAGTATAAATTATTTTATTATTTTTTGATCTACGAATTTAGCTTATAAATATGCTCTTTTACAACATTAGAAAAGACACTCATTAAATATTAGAACTCATAACACTTTTGGAGAATTTTGGGGGTTTCAGAGTTTAGTTTTTTATCTTCATCTTTTGTACTCTTCGTTCTTTTGTCATTATAGTAAAATTATCTTTACTTGTGGTTTTTTATCCTCTTCGGAGGGATTTTTCCACGTTAAATTTGTGTATTCAATTTCTCAATTTCTTCTGCTATTTTTTACTTGTTTGTTGCTTAATTGGATCGATTCCCAACAAGTGGTATCGGAGCTTGTTCGATTTCTGCAAATCAAATCGTTCTAAAGGTATCCATAGGTTGGGCAAGGCCTAACAAAAAGTTTAGGCCTTTTTGTTAGGCTCAGGCCCGGTCCGACACGAAAAATGGGCCTAAAATTTTTCCCAAGCTTAGCCCGGATAAAAATACTAAAACCCGAGCCCAACCTGCTAATATTAATTTTTTATATAATTTTTATAAAAAATATAATACAAAAAAATACTAAAAAATTAAAATAAATGTTTCCCAACAAATTGAAAATAAATTAAAAAAATATATATACTTAAATAACATTAAGATAAATGTAACTTAATAAGAAAATGTGAAAAATAGTAACAAAATTAACAACAAAACAAGAGGTATACAATATCCAAATAATAACAACAAAATAGTAGTAACATAATTGTAAAATGGTAGCAAAATAGTGAAAAAAGAAGAAGAAAATAGCAAGAAAATAATAAAAACAGTAAAAAAAATTAGTTTTTTTTTTCATATTGGGGCAGGCCGAACCAAGCTCAAGCCAAGAAAGCCTTATTCAAGGCCCAACCTATTTTCTAAATGGGCCTTATTTTTTTTGTCCAAGCCCATTTTCGGACCTATATTTTTAGCCAAACCCTCTCACTTTTTAGGCGGGCCGGCCCTACCCGTGGACAGGTCCCGTTCAGAGATGACAGCAACAAGGTTTGACATTAAGAAGTTCGATGGTTTCACAAATTCCAATCTGTGGCTTCACAAATTTCAATCTATGGCAAGTTCGGATGATGGCAATTCTAGTTCAGATTGGCCTGAAAAAGGTCATTATCGGGAAAAAGCCTGAGAATTTAGATCAGACAGAATGGGAAGAGCTTAATGAAAAGGCCCTACAATTTAGTTGTGCCTTGCAAATAAGGTATTGCAGGAGATATTGATGGAGAAAACCTCATCTGCCTTGTGGAAAAGGTTAGAAACTCTTTATGCGACTAAGTCTCTAGCTAACCATTTAGTGTTGAAACGTCTATTCATGTTTTGCATGAACGAAGGCGAACTTCTTAAAGATCAAATTAGTCAATTTATTACTCTTTTGAATGGTTTAAATAATGTTTAAGTTAAGATTGACGGTGAAGATCAGATTATGCTATTATTGTTCTCTTTACCCCCTTTATACAAGTTTTCTCAGGGAAACCTGATTTATGGCAAAAACAAACTCTTGTTCAAGGATGTGAAATGTCATTTGTTAAGTAAAGACAAACTTGAAAATGAGTTTGGTTCGGATAGCAAGAAAAATAAGCACGCTTCCGTTTTGGTAGCATCAAATAAGTAAGACAAAAGGTGTAACTATTGTAAAAAGTTAGGTCACGTCAAAGCAGATTGTTATAAACTACGAAATAAAATGGTTGTTGAGAGCAACGAGAAAGATGTAGTTGGTGCTAATTTTACCGACAAAGGGGGTGATGATTTCTTGTTAGTATCAATTAGAGAAAGCTCCAAGCTTAAGTCCGAGTGGATCTTAGATTCGGGATGTTCTTTCCATATGTGTCCAAAGAGAGAATGGTTCTCCACACATAGTTCACTTGAAGGTGGAGTTGAGCGCATGAGAAAGGTTCATTCAGTAAGGTAATCAATTTTGATATTATTAAAATTAGGATGCATGATGAGATGATTAGGGCACTCTCAGATGTCAAGTATATGCCTGATTTACGAAAGAATCTCATCTCCTTTAGTATTTTAGACCAAAAAGGTTGCAGAATCAACATCGAGTTGAGTGACATTAAGGTGTCTCGTAGGGCTTTCGTTTTGTTAAAAGGTAAAAGGATTAACAGCCTTTATACTTTAAAAGGTTCTACAGTGACCGGTGAAATTGGACGTCACTCGTCCATTACGGAGTCGAAGTCAACTCGTTTGGAGCAAAGGCAACTTGGTCATAGGAGGGAAAAATGTATGACCATTTCATTGAAGAGATGTTTTCTTTTGGATGCATGTTTTGAAAAATTAGGGTACTGTATTCGTGAAAATCATACCTGAGTTAGTTTTGATTTGGCAGTGCACAAGTCGAAGGCTAGAAGTCTTCCAGTTTCTAAGGATAGATTCGACTCAATTAATTCCTTGCATAGTTCAAGATAGGCAAGTGGCAGGCTCTGATAAAGATGGCGTTGTGGAACTAGAGTTAAGGTGGAGATTTGTTGAGTATGCTACTTATTTTAGTTAAATTTAAAAGATACTTATTTCAGTCAAAATTTAAAAGATAATCTCCCAGTAAAACTCTGTTTATTTGTTTCAGTTTAACTCTAATTAGTCTAGATCATTTTATTATTATTTGACCTACCACTTTAGCCTATAAATAGACTCTTTTACAACCTTAGAAAAGACATCCATTAAAGATTAGAACTCATAACACTTTTAGAGAATTTTTTGTTTACATTTTTGAAGGTTTTTTATTTTCGGGTTTTGGGGTTTAGTTTTTTATCTCTATCTTTTGTACTCTTTGTAACATCCTAAAATAGGGCCTAGTCCGAAAAATGGTCTTGTGACCACAAATTCAACATCAAAATATTTATTTTATGATTATTATGAGGTCTAGAATATGAGAATATGCATGTGTTAAAGTTTCATGAAGGAATTCTTTGAGTAAGGTGTCCAATTGGACATTAGGGACCAAATTGAATAAGTTGCAAAACTTGGATTTTAGAAGCAATTTGTATGAAATTGCTTTATAATATTAATTAAAAAGGTCTTGAGGAGCAATTTGCCCAATTTCTAAGTTTTTGGACAAAAATGGGCTTGTATGGATGAAATTTTAAAGAAAGGATTTAAGGGCATTTTGGTCATTTGGCAATTTAATGAAATAAAATGGGAAAAGAAATGCAAAAATAAGTCATTCTTCTTCCTTGTCCAGCCGAAATTCTCAAGTCACCATATCTAGGGTTTTCAACATTTTCAAGCTCAATAATAAGTGCTCCCAAGCCCTGTTTTTAATGTTCTTCATATTTTTGAAATCCCGGTAGCTTACTCTCTCTATTTCTACCCATATTTCATGCTAGGGTTCATGTTTAGAAAAGTACCCATGCATAAGTTAATTGTATTTTGGTGGTTTATGGAGGAATATGGAAGTTGGATATGTGTTAAACATCTTTTCCTAGGTGATTTTCATGAAAAACCCCTAAAAAGGACCTTTTTGAAAAAGGTGTAAAATGTGAGGTAGAAATGTGAAATAATGGAAAAATGTGGGCTGCCATAAGAGGAAAGAACATTCGGCTAGGCTTGCGTAATGTAGAAATTACATGCATCCATTATACGAGCCGAGGGACTAAAACGTAAAAATGTGAAAGGTTAGGGGCAAAACGGTTATTTGGATCGAGTTGAAATGTAGGCTCAAAAAGTACAATTTTGATGTGTTAATGATTTATTTTTATTGTTATAGACCTCGAGAAACAAATTTCGGAGGTCGATCGAGGAAAATGAAAGGTTTCGGAATAACCGAAACACGATACCAAGACGAGTACTAGGTAAGTTCGAATAACTTAAAGTAAACTCATAGTATGCTTAATTGCATGATTTATGAATGTATGGTGATTGCATTTGATGATGGAATGAAAATCTATGAAATATATCTTTTATAAGACATGTTGATAAATGTCCCGGTTGAGGTTGAAAAGGAAATCTGATGGATAAACCATGGCTTACATGACTTGAGATCCTACATGCGTTGCAGAAAGGATTTAGCCCAGACGGTAATCTGTTGATCTCAAATATAAAAAGGATCTAGCCCGAACGTGTGTTCCTTGAGTGATCGAGCCTCCTGAAGAGTATGCCTACATTGTGGATTTAGCCCGGACGGGTAATCCGATTAGGGTCTGAATTTAGCCTGGACTGGTAATTTAGATCCGAACTCATTACGGGTGTTTGTCGCTATAAGGGATTTAGCCTGGACTGGTAATCCCGACTTCACCTTATGAGTTTACGATGAGGGGGATTTAGCCTGGACTGGTAATCCCGCCGTAAGATATGAGATTCGCGGGAGTGCATACTTGAAATGATCATTCTTATGACTTGACGGATAATGGATAATCCATCGAGATTTTATACAAACTCAACGGGATTAATATGATGTATATAAATGAAATGATGAATGATGAGCTCATCTAAGACCAATTACATGGTACATTATTATTGTGACTAACTTGTTGATTGAATGCATGTGATAGGGAAACTATTTCATCCTGGTTGATTTATTTGCTTAATATGGTTGTATGCTAATTAATCGGTAAGTTTACTTTCCAGTTATTCAGGCTTACTAAGCATGTTAATGCTTACCCCTCTCTTTTCCCTGTCTTACAGAGCTCGAGGACTCGTAAAGATTGGAAGACGGTTGGAGAGTCAACATACTATCCACTAGTCCAGCTTTGGTATATAGGCACTTTTATTTTGTTCAATGGTATGTATAGGGCTCTTGGTTTATTTTGTTAGATATGTCATTTGATTAGCCATAATGAAGACATGTAAATATATACACATCTATTTATATATGGCCATGGAAACTGGCTCATTTTGAAGTAGGCTATGACCTACAAATCTATGCATGTTTATGTTTACATGGGATGGCTTGACTATAATTGGCAATGAGTTGTAAGAATGAGCCAATCTTAAATGTGTCAATGAGACATGGAAACCCTTAATACAAAAAAGGGAATTAACCTAGCATGTATAAAACCGATGATATGAGGTTTACGTGCAATGAGGTTTATTAAGGTTACATGTAAGTGTATAATCCGGCTTTATTATGTATTAAGATAACCTATAAGTGTGATTGGTTGATAGAGGGTGACCAAAGGCTTGGAAAATAGCCCTACAAGGTCCACACAGGTAGACACACGGGCATGTGTCTAGGCCGTGTGTGATACACTGATCACCCCCATGGGCGTGTGGTATGGCCGTGCGTCCCTTGCACCTATAATTTTAAGTCAGTTTCAAACATGGGATGAAGACACGGGCATATGCGTGTGTCCAAGCCGTGTGCCCCTAAATGCATGCTGACGTCATAAACAGAGAATTACACGGGCTGAGGACATGGGTGTGCCCCAAGCTACACGGGCATGTGTGACCACATGGCCCCACCCACACGAGCGTGTGACTCACTAAAGCAAGAGATTTTATTAAGTTGCCCAAAGTTTATTGAATGTTCTTGGTTTTGTCCCGAACCGCCCCGATGTATATTTTAGGCCTCGAAGGCCTGTATAAGGGACGATACGCATGTGTTTGAAAAGTTTTAATTTTGGGCGAAATTTGGTTACCTGGTTTTGTATGTTGGTGAAGGTTTAAGTCCGGTAATGCCTCAAACCCTGTTTCGACATTGGATATGGGTGAGGGGTGTTACACTCTTCAATCTTTTGCCATTATAGTAAAATTATATTTACCCATCGTTTTTTATCTTCTTTGGAGGGGTTTTTACATGTTAAATTTGTGTGCTCAATTTCTGAATTTCTTTCTCTATTTTTTACTTGTTTGTTACTTAATTGGGTCAATCCTCAACAATTTTGTATCAAGAGCTTTATGGTTCTAACAAGCGACATCTAAGTCTCGTCATATTGATTTATTGAATTTGAATTGATTTTATATTATTTTTAAATTAATTCATTCTTGATATTTTATAGATTTGATGTTTCAATCACAGAAAGATTAAATCTTTTGAATTTATATTAAAATTCTAGAGTTTTGATTTTTGATTTTTAATTTTGTCGATCTTCTACTTGTATGCTTGAAGCATATATATATTTAGTCGATTGATAAAAATTGATTTGTGCAATTTTTTGTTTCCTACAATTACTTTGGACATTCAAAATTACTTTGGTGCAATTTAATTTTACCCTTGGGGATTTGGATACTACAATTTGTTTTCAATAAAAACTTTGGATATTGTATCATTAATTCATATACCTGCAGGGTTATTATTATTATTATTATAATAATAAATTTTGACTAAAGTTATTATTAGATTAAGGTTATAGTTTTTTTGCAATTAAAGAATTCCAATTGAATTGTATAATTGATTTTGAAGATTAATTCACTTTATAACCGAATAAATGAATGTTGCCATGATTTTTTACTTACCTTTTTTTAATATATATATATATAATTCGATTTCTGGATTAAGTTATGCTTCAATCTATTTTAGACAATAAAGTATTAGATATGTCTATCCAAATTTTAAAATTTATACATAGATTTTGCAATTATTTTAATTATTTTATGATTTTATAATTTTCTATTTCAAAATCTAATTTTATAAAATCATAAAAAATTGTAAAAAAACATACAAATTATAAAATTAATTTTTGACATTATAATTTTTAGAATTTTTAATTAATGATTTTTATGTTATAAAATAAAGAGAGATGAGAGAATAAAGAACAAAGAAAATATGAAAGCAATAAAGAATGTACTTTATTAATCAAAGGGATGACTACAATACTTCATTAGAGTCTCTATTTATAGGCATAAGAAATATAAAAGAAGTAGAAATCTAATTCTAATAACTATTAGAATTTAAAGTAGATCAAAAGTTTATCTTGATCATGATGGGCATCCACTTAATAAGATATGCATAACACTCCCATTGAATGTCCATTTGTAGATAATGTGTCTCGTTAAAACCTTATTGGGATAAAAACCTAATGAAGGAAAAACAGTATACAATCTTTTATTACAAGCTGCCTCATTAAAAACTTTACTAGAAAAACCGAACGGGACAAAACATTTGTTAAAGGAAAAAAAGTAAAACTTGTTTTAGACTCCTCCTAATGGCAACATTACATTACATCTTTGAGTTGACGCATTCCAATCTTCTATAGTAGTCTTTCAAATGTTGCAATGCCTTAGTAAAAATATATGCTAAATTATCATTAAAACGAAGTAAAAATATATGCTAAATTATCACTAAAACGAATTTATTAAACATTTATATCATCTCTTTTCTCAAGATCATTGGTGAAGAATAATTTTGGTGAAATATGTTTCGTTCTATCACCTTTGATGTAACCACCCTTCAATTGAGCTATATATGTTACATTATCTTCATATAAGATAGTTGACATCTTTTCTTGTAAAGGCAAATTACATATCTTCTGAATATATTATTGGGTCAATAACCTTAGTCAAACACACTATCGAGTTGTCTCATGCATTGCAATTATTTCTGCATGATTGAAAAAGTGGCAAGTAATGTTTACTTTGTTGAATGTGATGATATGGCAATACCCCCACATGTAAATAAATATCCTATTTAAAATTGACCTTTATGTGGATCTAATAAGTATCTAGCGTCATCATAACCAACTAATAGGGATTTTGAATCAATTGAATAAAATAACCCTATATCAATGGTCTTTTTGAAATATCTAAATACATGTTTAATTCCATTCCAATGTCTACATGTTGGAGAAGAACTAAATCTTGCTAACAAGTTTACAGTGAAAGCTATATCAGGTCTTGTGTTATTTGCAAGATACATCAATGCCCCTATGACACTTAGATATGGTACTTCAGGACGAAGAAACTCTTCATCATTCTCACAAGGATGAAATTGATCTTTATTCACATCTAACGATCGTGCAACCATCGGAGTACTTAATGGGTGTGTTTTTCCATGTAAAATTTCTTTAATATCTTTTCCATATAAGTTGATTAATGAACATGAATTTCATCTTTTAAATACTCGATTTTCAGCCAAGATAAAACTTTTTTTCCAAGATCTTTCATCTCAAATTCTTTCTTTAAACAATTTATTGTATTTTGAAGCTCTTTAGGAATTTCAATAATATTTAGATCATCAACATAAAAAATAATTATCACAAAATTTGATCCAATCGTTTTTATAAAGACACATGGACAAATTGGATCGCTTTTGTAATCTTCTTTTAACAAGTATTCACTAAGACGATTATACCACATACGTCCAGATTGTTTTAATCTATATAAATTTTTATTTAATCTTATCGAGTAATTTTCTCAAGAAACTCTATATCCTTCTGGGATTTTAAATCCTTCGCGGATTTTCATATAAATTTCACTGTCAAGTGTACCATAAAAATAGGCTATAAAAACATCCATTAGATGCATGTCAAGTTTTTCACATACTGCCAAACTAATAAGATATCTAAACGTGATTGCATCCACCACAGGAGAATATGTCTTTTCATAATCAATGTCGGGCCTTTGCAAAATTCCTTGTGTTACAAGTTGAGCTTTATATCTTATGACTTCATCAATTTCATTTCATTTTCACATAAATACCTATTTATATCCTACCTGCTTTTACACCTTTAGGTGTTTGGACTATAGAAACTTCACTTTTAGAAAGTGAATTCAATTCTGCTTGAATTGCATCTTTATATTTTGGCCAATCTTTTCTATTTTTACATTCCTTAGTAGATTTAGGCTCAAGATCCTCATTTTCTTTTGTTATTTCAATAGCAACATTATAAGCAAAATTGTTGTCGACAATTACATTTTTTTTTCTGTTCCATCTTTTTCTCGTATTGACATAACTTATCGAGATTTCTTTATTTTCATCATTTCCATTTTCACTTTTAGGTACCTGAATGTCTTCTTGAGTTTTATTATTAGTTATGTCATGGGTCTCTTTAGGAACCCTCACATCCACTATATGACCATCTTGAATGTTTGCTTCTTTTTTTTACGAGGATTTTTATCTTTGGAACAGATAGGTCTTCCACACTTCAAACATGAATTACTTTCTTTTGCACTAATAGTTTGCCCTATTAGGACATCAATTCATATTGAAGCATTTTGAGTTAGTATGTGAGATTTAATGAATTTGGCAGTTGATTTGTAAAATGAATTATTTGTTGAACTTCTGGTTTACGCTGCTTTGTACGAGAATCTTAGACATTGATAATTCATTTTAAGTACTTTATTAATCCAACTTTTTATTCTCTCCCCCTAATGTTGGGAAAATAAACAACTCATGTCATAACTAAATATCGAATTAATAGCTCAAAAATATTATAAGGAGACTCATATAAATATACATTCCCAATCTCTTATTATGACCCATCTTTGTGCATTGTGGTGAAACAGTTGGGACTTATACTGCACATACAAAAATTGTAAGATGGGAAATATTTAGCTCTTGACCAAAATCAGTTGTAATGGAGAGTATTTATAATTGATTGGCTTGATGCATACAACATGTAAATCAATACAATCTCATGTTGAAATAGAAAGTTTTGTTCTCACAAGTAATGATTTAGCTATTAGTTGGAGGCATTTGATAAACAACTCAGTTAAATCATTTTGTATGTGAACATGAGCTATAGGATGTTCAACTTTTATCCCAATTGACATGCAATAATCATTGAAAACTTGGGATGTAAACTCACCGAAATTAGCAAGATGAATTGTTTTAATTGCATAATCTGAAATTAATCATTTAAACAAGCAATCTCGTAAACGACAAGTTGCGCGTTGATAACACATGTGATTACTTTATAGATGCATATACCAAAATCATATAATATCAAAACCATCCACATGGTGGATGAATGGGCCCATATTCATTTTAGAAATGTAAGACATTAAATCTCAACTTTAGCTAGTGAGTTTCTAAGAATCAATTTTCATTGAGAACAATTAACAAATGAGAATTCTTTAAATTAAAGAATATTTTGGTTCGTCAATGAATGTCCATATGAATTCTCAATTAATTTTCGCATTATATATGATCCAGAATGGTCTAACTGGTCGCGCTAAGTAGTAAATGCATTTGTATTAGTAAACTTCTAGTTTACTTCAACATATGTTTCAATTGTACTAACTTGTAACAAATTGATAATTTTATTATCATTCCTTTTAATTTGTATCCACATATAAGTACTATTGTGACATTTACTACTGGAAATGTCTAAATTAATGTGAATTCGATAATGCCACCAAGTCAATAAATATAATTTTCAAATAATTATATGCAGTATTTGCTTCAGGGAATATGCCAAAATTTTCAAGTGCCCAAAAATCTATTAATAACAAACTTTGAGAGTGGATCTTTTTTTTTAGGTTTACAAAAGGTACACAACCAATTACTTTTCATACATAAGTTTCTCTTTTACAAGTTCTCATCAGTAATATTTTTTCATGTAATTTTAATTGAGAACTTATTTTGAATACTGTAGAGTTATATTCAGTTTTTAAAAACTTGCAACTTCAGTTGCATCCAACCATAATGAGCTTTAGATTGAATTATCATATCCTATTGCTCATAAGTAGATCTTTCACAGTCAAATATTTGGCTTTTAACCCTTTAATAGGGATGATGACAAAAGAATATCACAAAGATTATAAAATAAATATAAATTAATAACCCAATTCCCTTTTTTATTCATATGAAATGTAATATTTTCCTCATTCACGATTTCAATATGAGATCCATTACAAATATCTTTTAGAAGTAATGCATTAACCATCACAAATTTTGTGCTTTTTAGATATTGATATATTAGCTTTTCTGGAGCTTTCAACTAATTTTGTACTATCAAATATTGGAATAATATTTGTTTGTTTCAGTACCAAGTAAGATAAATATTTTCTATTTGTAATGATAGAATTCATTATTACATATTTATATCCTTCCTCAAAGAATATTAACAGAAACAAAATATTTGGGCATACACCACATATGTGGCCAATAATATTTCATATCACATTGATAACATAAGTTATCTTTACCCTTTGAAGAGTTATATTGAGAACTCTCATTGTTCTCTTATTTATTACTATGTTTCCCACTTTTAGTGGTCCATGAATATGTCTTTTATTTTCTTTATGTTTACATTCACTTCGGGGCATGCAATAGATTTATTAGGACGATATTATAAACATCTCAATAGATTCTTTATTTCATAATCACCATCGTAAACATACGTGGATTTTAAATTAGAATCTATCTATTAATGTTGTCATGATTAGTCTTAAATTATAATAAATATGATATAATAAAAAAATATAGTAAAATATACCTGAAGATTTTTAACATCATCATCATCACCTTGACAGATCTATTCTTTACCCATGCTTGTACAATTATAAATCAAAGATCGGGAATAAGAACCACAATCCATTCTGAGATTGAATGTTTCAACATACTGAAGATAAAGTTGTAAGGGAGAAAGTTTAAGGTGAAAAGGAATTTGATTTGTGGGGCGACTTCAAAAGATTTTGAAAAAATAGAGAATCATCGTGTTGATAACATATTATAAAATAAAGAGAGTTGGGGAGAATAAAGAGCAAAGAAAATATGAAAGCAATAGAGAATATGCTTTATTAATCAAAGGGATGACTACAATGCTTAGTCAGAATCTCTATTTATAGGCATAAGAAATATAAAAGAAGTAGAGATCTAATTCTAATAACTATTAGAATTTAAAGTACATCACAATTTTATCTTGATCATGATGGTCATCTACTTAATAAGATATTCATAACACTCCCTCTTGGATGTCCATTGGTAGATAATGTGCCTCGTTAAATTCTTATTAGGAAAAACTCTGTGGGATAAAAACCTAATGAAGGAAAAAAAGAACACAATCTATAATATGCATAATATGCTGCCTCATTAAAAACCTTATCAAGAAAATTCAATGGGACAAAACCTCAATTAAGAGAAAAAGATTGCAACACGTATTTACTTCCCCTCATGAAAACATCACATACTTTCTCATATTCTACGTATTCAATCTTATGATTTTATGATTTTGCGATTATTTTAATAATTTTATGATTTTATAATTTTCTATTTCAAAATCTATTTTTATAAAATCATAAAAAATTGTAAAAAAATCATACAAATTATAAAATTAATTCTTGACATTATAATTTTTAGAATTTTTAACTAATAATTTTTACAAGTTTTTAAGGAATTTTTACAAAATACTTTATTATAAAATTGTATTTCCAATAAAAATTTTAATATTTGGTATAGGAATTTTAATTGATTTTCCAGTAATAGTGGAGAGGTTTTAGTCTCCTTGCAAACTTCCAGTTCTTAAATAGTTAAAAATTAATCATATATCACCAATTATACGTGGACACATATGCAATTGATCATCATTAAGTTGAAATTTTGTTACATATTTATACTATTTGGCTTCCTGATATTTCTCTCAAGAAGAAGGAAAACTTAAATCAGACTTATACAAATTACATTTCTAATTTGCAAGCTTTAATAATCCAAAATATTTTATAAATGCTCATCTAAATCTTCATAATTAAAGTACCTCACTTTATATTGCCTTACTATTTTTACCAAAATTTAATTAAATTTACAAATATATACATATTAATTTTAATTAAATCCACATTTATTAAAATATTTCACAAATCTAATTTTATGGATGCAAAATTAATGAAATTTTTAATTTTGTAACAACTGTTTTTTTTTCTATTTTCATCCTTACTAAAACTATACTAATTATTATTTTAAAATAAATATTTTTTCCACGTTATCATTCTACTAAGATTTATTTGAATTCTAATTATGTAATTTTACGGGCTAAGTTGTTATGCAATAAATTAAAGAATGTGTTAAATATAAAATTAGTACCTGAATTTGTTCAATTCTCCTAGATTGGTACTATGATTTTTTTTGTCTCAGATTGGTACCTGAAATTTTTTTCTATCTACTAGTTTGGTACCTGAACCTAACGTCATTAACATTTTGCTAACATGGCAGCACTGACCACTCGTGCGCCGCCACATGTTGCAATCCCAACACCCTCTTTGACCTATGTTTCTTTTTGTTTACCCGACTCTTGGAGTTTTTTTTTAAATTTTTTTTGCCTTTAAATTTATTTTTTCACCATCATCTTCACCATTTTCCAACATCTTTCTCTTTCGTTTTCTTTGCATCTATTTTTCACCTTCATCTTTAACATTTTCCATCTATTTCTCTTTTGTTTTTCAACATCTTTCATTTTTTCCTCTTTCATTTTCTCTTAAAATTTCCCCTCTTTCACCTAAATTAACACTATTATGAAAGAATTTTTGTATATCTCCAACAATAGAAGAGTTATAGTATATATAACATACAAAACATGAAGCTTTATAGGGAAAGAGTTGAAGAATCCCTATAATCAAGGATTGACTCAATCCTAAAGAAAGAAAGAAATAAAATCTTATCAAATTTGTCTCAATCAACTCATTGATTTCTATGACTCCCCCTCAAGTTGGTGTATGGATATCACACATGCCTAACTTGCATAAAACTTTATCAAAAGCTTTCCTAGAAACAACCTTGGTAAGTACACTATCGAAGCGCTCTTACAAAAATATACATTGACCCATTTATTTTTGTGCCTGAGTTTCCAAATTTCATATTTGGAGTCCACTATCGAAGAGGGAGTGAAGCGATTCATGCAAAAACAATGATGATGGAGCAAAAGATGAGTCAGATTCTAAGGGATCTGCAAATAAATAAAAAATAGGGGATATTAACTTTATTTTATTTTCATTATTGGGTTATTTAATGTTTTAGGATTAGGTTCTATTAGGATTTTTTTATCGCATGATAAAACAAGAGGTGGAAATCATAAATAAAAATGAATAAGTTGCAAAGTACAAAGTGTGACAATAGATATATACATGTCTAGGATTGGATTTAGAGAGAGCTTGGTACTTAAGCAGTCAAATTGACTCACCTCTTTTATAGAATCCTACATGGTGTATAGTATCTATTCACTTTTAACAATGAGGACATTGTTCATCTTATGTAGGGGGACCGAAAAATTGAAATTATTTTGTAACACCCCTAACCCTTATCCGTCACCGAACTAGGGCTAAAGGCATTACTAGACAATTCGAAACATTTTACGAACAATTCATATACATCATTCACAATCATAGTCAAACATTACCATAGAGTCCCTTATACAAGTCATCGAGGCCTTAAGCATGCATTAGAAAGGGGTCGGGACTAAACCGAGCTCATACAAAATCTTTCAAAACTTAAACATTTGTCAAAGTTGTACAAGTCACACGTCTGTATGAGAAGGTTGTGTGCCTCACACGGCTTTAGACACGCTTGTGTGTCTAGGCCATGTCAAAATAGGGCATACATCCTGACTTGTCTACACGGCCACAAGACACGCCCGTGTGCCTGGCCATGTGAAAATTAGGGAGGCTACCAACTTGGGTCACACGGCCAGTCATACGCCCGTGTGTCTAGCCCATGCTTAAAACTGACTCGGCCACACGGCCTAGCACACGCCCGTGTGGGCAACCGTGTAGTCTGCCCAGGCTCATTTCGAAATGGCCATTGAGGAACACGACTGAGACACACGTCCGTGCCCCTACCTGTGTGATCAAAAATAGGCCATTTACAAGGCCAATTTGCCATCCATTAAGGGTCCTCCCTACAATCTTCAAATAGGCACCAATTGCATATCAAATTTCAACCATTTCATAATAAAAAAATTCAACTTTCATGTCATTTCATTATCAACCATCATAATACATACCAATTCATGTCATTCCATAATCCAAAAACATACCAAAACATATGGTTTATAACCTTAGTACATTCTATTCATTCTCATACCAAATTCTTACCCAATTCTAAAATATGCACATACCAAAACTTACCAAATTGACCATTTCTTTTGGCCAACCAAATACACATCATAATGGCATATTTGCATCACATATCATATATCATAATCAAACCATAAGTTCTAACACAAACTAACCATATCACATGGCATGGTTTATACATTACAAAACATATCCTAATACTTCTACATTCACAATAACAAAAGGTGCCAAAATAAGGTTCGATAATGTGGTGATGATCCTCGACGATCCTTGAGTTCTTGATAGCTTCGATATCTATAAAATAGTTGAAAAACACACAGAGTAAGCTTTCAAAAGCTTAATAAGCCATATACAAATATACTTATCATTGAAAACATGAAAACATCATCAAATTACATATACTCCATGGCCAAATACTATCTCAAGCCACATATTTCATAGACATTTCACATATTCCCAATTCATTTATACATATAGCATATTTTCTCATACTTATAATACATATCATCACTTGTACATATACTTACCTTTTATTCTCAAACATAGTATACATTTCGAACATACTTGAATATGATACACATATCATATAATCATTCGTTTCTCGGAATGCCCGTTGAACCGTTCGGAGTCATAAGGATATGCGGATAGCTCAGAAAGCTCGTACAATGCCAACATCCCAGACATGGTCTTACATGTAATCAAATATCGATGTCACTATCCCAGACAAGGTCTTACATGAAATCAAATACGATGCCAATGTCCTAGGTGTGGTCTTACGCGTAAATCATAAGTCGATGTCAATATCCCAGATGTGGTCTTACACAAGAACACATATCGAATCCTATGTCATGGCATATGTATCCTAACTATTCCTAAGGTTCATACGGGACTAATCGGACTTTGTTGATACTTTCTTGGATGTCTCATATTTCTCAACTCATATAGTCATTCATCATAGTTTAATAGCATATAATTGATAGTAATTCAATTCAAAACACATTTATTTGTATATTGACTTACCTTGTACGTATTTGAATGAACAGAGTCGACTATTCAACGACTTTCGACTTTCCCTAATCTAATTCCGTTTTCTTTGGTTGTTGATCTAAACACATTCAAATTTAACTTATTCAAGCTCACATTCATTCAAATAAATCCAAAAAATATATTTAGGGCGTTTTACAAATTAGCCCTCACATTTTCACATTTTGACACTTTAGTCCTTAATTCACAAAATCACAAAATACACAAAATTTCCTTGCACACATGCCTAGCCAAATATTCATAGTGTTCATATAAGCCCCCACATTTCATTTATTTCACATTTTAGTCCCTCAAAATATCATTTTTATGATTTAGCCCAAATTACTCAAATTCATTAAAAATTCAAAGACAAAACATGTTAACCCAATACATATCTTTCATTTACTAATATCAAATTTCATAAAACTCATAATTTCATCAATGGCATAACTCAAAATCACCAAAAAAATCAGAAATTGAAACATGGGCTTGATAGAACACTAAGCAACAATCACAAAAACGTAGAAATTATCAAAAACGGATCAAAACACATACCTTAATCAAAGAAATCAATGGCCGAACCCTTACTTGTATTTTCTTTCTTATTCTTTTGATACATTCACCCAAAAAAGATGATAATGACTTTAATTTCATGTTTTGTTTTAATTATATTAATATTATTAACTAGTTTACCATTTTGCCCTTGCATTAAATCACTAATAAACCATTATTTAATGTCCATTTAAGTCATTTAATGCATGCCATGGTCAAATAACCATATAAGGTCCTCACAAATAATGAGCCATATCAGATAGACACTTTTAACAGATAACAAGCAACTTTTACATTTTAAGCGATTAGGTCCTTTTATCAAATTAAGCACACAAACGATCAAAATTTCGTACAGAATTTTCACACATACTAATTCACATATATTAAGCACGGAAAATATTATTAAAATATTTTTCTAATTCGGATTTGTGGTCCCAAAACTACTATTTCAACTAGGGTCTAAACTGGACTGTTACATATTTCCTCTTAGAATAAAATTTTCTTTAAAAATTATGATTAGGTTATATCTTGTTCAAAAATTTGAAATTTTGTTAAGTATGCTAAACTTTAATATGAATAAAATTCTATTATTTCAATAATTTTTATGTTGGCTGAATTATGATATAAATGTTTTCTTAATAAAGCATGCAAATCATACTATAAGATTTTTAGTTCCCTAAGAAAGTTAGGCATGCATGAAAGTTTAATTCTTTAGAATTAACTTAGTAATTTCTCGAGGCGAAATCCTGGGAAGTATGGAATGTTAAAAATGATTTAGGCAACTTTTTGTTTGGACCGTTTGAGCCTTTCAAGCCAACTTTGATGAAATTTTATCCCTTGAAACCCAACTTTGAGACTATATGGCCTAATTTTATTTGAACCTTTGCAATATTTAGCTATCACTTCTCTCTTAATCATATTTAAATTGTCCTAAACACTAGACTCAATACTATTCAGAATATTCTTTGAAAATAAGTTCAGGGCAGTTGAAAAAAAGTACCAAATGCTCAAAATTGTTGTACATACAGCAAAATGGTCGCGAAAAAAAAGAGAAAAAAAAGAGAAGAGCATATGTACTTGAAAGAAAATAGATGTACAAAAAAGCATGTGAGACCAAATAAGTTGGTGTATTGAAGGTAAATATACCGAAGGTCCGATTGAGGCTGAGTTTAGGGTTTTAAGCTTAAATTTATCTATCTTTTACCTACCCCTAGCCTAGCCATGTTACAACCTATTTAAAAGACCTATTGATTCAAGTTTCTATGCTACCCACATTAGTGGAGAGAAATTGATATGCTCAATATACGAAGGCATAAATTAAACTTGATGATTGCAGCTTAATCTTAAATAAAGGAATAAAATCATATTGGTAGGGATTTAACATGTCTTTATTGAGAAAGCATTTAGTCTATTTTTTCTATCATAATAATAATTGAGATTAATTTGAATGATATGTATACTTAAGTAGCATAAATTTCAAATTTCTTGTTCTTGAGCATAAGTATACTAAATAAATAATTTTGGGAAGAATATTTTTCTAAAGGAATTTTTCAAAGGTTTTTTTGAGAAATTCTTTTCAATTTGTGCATTACTCGGGATGAGCAATGAATTAATTTTGGGGTGTGGAAAAACGAAAAAATACACACTTTTTCATGCCATTTTTAACTCAAATTCATGCAAATTAGTAGTAATTCTTGTCGAAAAATATATAATAATTATAAAATAATTACATTGTACTTAAATTATTAATATGCTGAATTTTAATTAATTTTATAATAAATTTTGATTAATTTTGATCATTTTCGACAAACTCGCATAAAGGGCAAAAATTGGCTTGGTAGACATTGCTAGAAGTGCAAAACCAAGAAGCGATTTTTGAAGCATTGAGGCGAACTAATTTTTCAGTCTAAAACGGTCCAAATTATGAACATTAATTCATAATATAATTAATTTTAATTTCAATCCAAATTATTTTGGGTTAAATAAATTGTTATTAATTAATTATGAAAAGAGGCCCAGTTGAGCTGAACCAAGAAAACCGATCTGACCGAGGACTAGGCAGCCCAAAACTGTCCCACATGCTGACCCAATTAGCTTGTTTGGATTATTATTTGGCTTGCAAAATAGCCCTTGAAGATTCCTTGAATTTGCATTCAGACCCCTCTACCATTCATGCCTTTCTAGATTTACCCCTACCTTAAAATAGCAAGTTTGAAACCTTCAAACTTGCCACATGTGTGGCCAGTCATGGGGGACTTTATGGCTACTAGTTTTTTTTTCTATTTTTAGTACCCTACTCAACCTATAAAAACCCCCATTGGCTGCTCATTTGAAACACATCTCAAAACCTGTAACACCCTAGACCCGGCCTAGACGTTATTGCCAAATCCGGAAATGTCACATGGAATGGGTTTTGAAAACTAAGTTGCTTTGATAAACCGTTCAATTGTTATAACTCATATTCATTCATGATTATTATTGAAAATATCATTTAATTAGTTCATTTGCCAAAACACATTACAACGGAGGTTTAAGAAAATCGACACATTTTGGAAATCCGATTTATATTTTTAGAAAAACCTTTATTTGCGTAAAATCATCGTTTTCATAAAATATTTTATCAAATCATGCAAATTATCAACAAAAATCAACAGTTAAAAACCATACAGTCTAGAGAGTCCCAAAACTTACAAGCTCTCAAATGAATCTAGAATTTTAAATAAACCGTAAATTACTAAGTTTAAACAGTTTACGGTCGAGTGGTCACCGCTGAGTCTTCGTCACACCAATTTGCCTAAGTCTGAGGGTTACCTGAAAAGAACAGACAAATAGATGTGAGTTTTCATAAACTGAGTGTATAACCCAACAAAAATAGACATACCATTTATACAGAAATCACATATACATTCAGATTCAAATCGAACCTAAGTCCTTTACAGAAACAGATAACAGATTCAGATATGCAGAATCCTACCCCCATCCTCTACATAGCATCTCCGACCATCCCAACACACCATGTGGGGTTAAGAACACCCACCCATCCCTTCCCACCATATTGTGTCATTACGACACGTATCAGATAATATGCAGCCAAGTTGCCAGAATATAGGCGAAGGTTGCCTTTCAAAACACTTCCTCCATATATACCAATCCAACCCTAAATATAGATACAAAATATAGATACAATATACAGATATAGAAATAACATGCTTAACATGCTCGCATACAGATATCAGATAAATATATAGTAGAATAATCAGACATACATAACATGCCCTACTCAGAGCAAACTATCAGAAGAACAGATAACATAATCTAGGGTTTGATTAGTCCTTACTGACCCTACGGTAGGCCCACAGTCAATCGGAGCAACTTGTGCAATCCTAGGGAAACTTTTAGAAATTTGGGCTCACATGCCCGTGTGGCCCACACGGCCTAGCCCAAAACCCTCACGCCCAACTTGGCCTAGCTCATGTGGCCTACACGGCCACACCCACAGCACCACATGGCTGTGTCTCGCATATAGCCTACCACACGGGCGACCACACACCCGTGTGGCGTCGATGGTAGACACTTTCGGCTTTCATCGAAACCTCATTTTTTACGTTTTGGGAATACACCTAGTACTATTTCGATGTAAAAGCACTCCCGAGACCACCAGCACCTAACACTGACCAATTAAACCCTAAATTAATCATTTAAAATGATATTAAACCAAACTTCCTAGAGATAGACAAAGGCAAAATTTGAATATTCAACGCTTACCCAATTCCCCGAACGAATCCAATTAGGATTCCACGAGAGGAAAGTCTCGTTCTTCACGATTCCCTACTGTCAAAACATAATTTTAATTCCAACGAAAAGATTCGAGAGTACATTAAACAGATTTAAAGAAAACTCCCTACTCGAGCAAAACATACTAAGCCTTACTTACCAACATACGTACACCTTGAACTGAAACACCGAAATTAGGAAACAATTTGCCCAAAATAAGGAAAAAGAAAGAAGAAAAGGAAAAAAGAAAAAAAATTGCAGAGAAAGAGAGAGAGACGTCAGATTCTAAAGGGAGATATTTTTGGGAAAAAGTTGAGTTTTACCTAAATCTCACTATATCCATAACCATAACCACCCACAACTCAGAATTTTAGCTCTACCAAAACTCTATTAGACAATTGAGTAAAAATTAAAAATATAACATCTATGCTCACGTAGGGATTTGAACACATGATCTCCAACACACCAATTCCATTACCACTTGAACCAGCAGGCTCATTCTGATGTGGATTAACAGACAATTTTCTATAAACCCACTCAACAAGGGTAAAACTTGGACCAAAAATAACAAAAATTACCAAAGTGGGAATTAAACCCAAAACCTCATACATACACCCAGAACACTTAATCACTGAAGCAGATACATAGTCGTGTCAAATATTTACAGAATCAAAAATAAATTAGTCAAGGCTTTACAAAACCTCTCATCCTTTCACTTCTCTCTCACTTTCGCTCTTCAATCCCCTTTCGTTGTTCTTCATTTTCTTCCCCATTCCCTTACCGATTTCACTTCTTGAAAAAGAGTTCTTCAACCACCATTTGGAGCAGCATTCAAGTGTTCATGAAAGCCTCAGTTCAATAAGAACAAGCAGAGAAGGAAGAGCAAAGCAACTTAGTCAAGCCTTAGAGAAACACCGGATTTGATTCTTGTTCCTTATCCTTTTAATTTTATTGTTGTTGTTATGAACATATCTATGAATAATTGTGATGTTGATATGTTTAATTTAATTAATATGGCTTAAATTTAATTCATGTTAGGTTGATTACATTTTGTCCACTTAATTTATTAAAATTGTGTTTGTATTGTTATAGGCCTTAGTAAGATGTTTGATTAAGCAAAACCATGACTAAGTTATTCTTGCATTACAATTGTAAGGTAACTAATGAATTAATTATTTAAACGGATTAAAATTGTAATTAATTGACATGATACTTAATCAGTGCATGTTTAATCATCTAGAGTAGCTGAAGGTTAAATTAGCAACGGTATCTAATGATACATTAGCCTTGCATAACTTGTAAGATTATTGTGATTAAACTATTTCAAGGTAGGAATACATTGTTACCTCACATAATCTTTTATGTGCTTATGAGATTGAATTAATTGTTTGAATTGGCATAGAGATAAGTACAAGAGATTATTTTTAATTTCATAAGTATGTATATGCATTAACGCACTTGCTTATTAAAATTTGTTTAATCGGTTGAATTGACATAGAGATATAGTCAAGAGATAGGATTTTGGTAGGTGAGTATGTTCATAAGTTAGCAAATTACTAAGTTGCTGTGAATTTATTCGTAACAACATGAATATGAGTTTAGTAATTTTAAGTTAAGAAATGTAATTAATCTAACACAATTATGTCACCTTGATTAAAATCATATTTTGAAATCGTGCATTGAAACTTTTATTTTCTCTTTATTTATTTTACTTAGTTAAAAATCTTAATTTTTAATCACCTCCTCAAATCAAAATATTTTTCTTCACCAAAGTGTTTTTAATTGCATCCACAAAAAATTCTTTTCATAGTCCCTGTGGGTACGATAACTTGACATTTACTTGTCACTTTATTACTAGTTGCAATTGTGTACACTTGCACATTTTCATCATTCTAATCAGGTTCATATCTAGCAGAAGGTATATAACGGTTAACACGAGCTGGAATATGGTATTCAGAAGTTGCCTCAAGTGAAGATTGACATGGTCAGTTTGGAGGTGTAGAAGGATTAGTACTATCTGTGAGAAGAACATCTTGTAATTCATCACATCCACCCAGCTCAGTGTTTTCATTTTCTTTACCTCTCTTTGTAATTTCTGGAATACGTGGTTACGCTATCGGTGCAATATTTTTATCTGTACTCTTTTCATGCAATGGGAGAAATTCCTACACTACATCATCAAGTTCAATCACTTCATTATGTTTCTCCCCTTGAAGTGAAGAATCTGCATAGTAGAAAAACTTATTTTCATGGAAGACAACATAATTAGTGACATGAAGCCTCTTAAAGGAAGGATTGTAGTGTGTATATCCCTTTTGATAATTGCCATATCCTACAAAAATGCATTTTACAACTTGAGATTCAAGCTTATTTCTATAACGGGGAAACAAATGAATGTAAACAACACATCCAAAAATTTTGGGAGGCTGATAAATAACAGGTGGAGAAAATTGCAATGGTTAAACAATACATCTAGAGGCCATCGATAATCAAGAGTATTTGAAGGAGTACGGTTAATTACGTAAACTACAGAACTTAAGGCTTCACCCCATA